>NW_010358947.1:0-13458 GCF_000414095.1 Morus notabilis | reverse complement strand
CGTGTAGGTCACTTTGTTGGTTTGCGTAATGTTTTTTTTTCCCCCTCTCTATATCTTAAGATCATACCATTTTATATTGACGTGACCATATTATTTAGTCTTTCATGAACATGTGTTGTGTTATAACAAATCCGTCGCTTTACAAAGATGATGTTGTTTTACTTCTCAAAAAAAGAAAAGAAAAAAAAAATGGTGTTGTTTTATAACATATTGTCCTTATAAAATTGTCGCATATCTAATGTTGTCGTTCTATGCATATTTCTTAATTAGCTGTCGTCTAGATTTATTTTTGGTTTTTGGTCGTTGCCGTTGTTAAATAAAATAATATACATACATATATATATATATATATACATACATATATATATATATATATAAGATGATATCGTCTTTAGGACTGCCTAGTTACGATGCTATCGTTTTATGAAGATAATGTCGTTTTCTGACATTCTTGTTTTATTATTTTTTTTCCATTGTCGTTTAAACATTTTCGTGATATCCGAAGCTGTTTCGCTCAGATGATGTGTGATACTCTGTATCTCTCACTCACTCACACACACACACACACACAAAGGAGAGAATCTGGAAATCAGAAAAATAATCCTATTTGGATCATTTTAACTCTCGGCAATTTCGTAATTTTAGAATAAACGAATGATTCTTTTATTTTCTACAGACGAGGACAAGGATAGATAAACGACACCTCTAAATACATGCTAGAAGATTGTTATCCCCTTGGTTATTAAGGTAAGAATCCCTAGCGCTATTGAACTTTCATGAAAATTGGGAAGTTTGACACATTTTGAGGTTAAGATTTGATAAATTCCAAATTTATTTTGAAGAGTTTAAGTTATAATATTCATAATAAAGGACTTTTTATTGTCTAAAGATTTATTAAAGACTTAGTTTTTAAAAAAAAGATTTATTAAGGCCAATTTTACAGAATTTAGACGAGTAGCTATAGATGACGAGTTATGTTCTGAAAGTTTTGGACAAAGATAATCAAATAGTTGAACTTCGATGGTATGATGGATGGTCATTGCATTAGTGCTACTCGAAGAAAGGAAATGCAGCCACAGAGAAATTGACTCACTGAGAAAGAAAAGAGTGAATATGAGGGACTAATAAGATAATTCTCTTACCTGATGTAGGCTTAGCCTATCCACCTTTAATATTGGAAGTCTTGAGATACAATAAAAAGAAATAAATCAAATTTATTATGAAAGTTGGTGTCCCTAACATTAATATTAGAGACAGACTCGGTGCGATGAAAATAAAAAAGTTCTGAGAATGATATGGGCATTTGAAAAATAAAAAAGTTGAATATCCATTCCAAATGAGTGTATAATATGGGCATTTGAGGAAATAAAATAAAGTCCAATGAAGCCGAGTGGCGAATATCAAATCCCTAATTGATTAAGCTCATAGAGTCTAGTTAGTGATTAAATCTCTTTGTTTTACTTCCAAGAAATTGAGAAAGCAATAGCCCAACTAGCTGGTGGCTAGATGGTAATATCTTGAGTTCGAAGGTACATGTTTGTAAACTGGATTCAGATACCCTCCCTCAACCACCAATAACAAAAAAAAAAAGGCCCCTGGAAAGCAACATTTAGGTTTTAGATTCAGATGTCCTGCCACATAGCTAAAAGGGTTTTGAAATGTGGACCAAACAGACGTAAATTAAATTAAGTTATGCAACTAATGAGATAAATGCCGTTTAAAACTCTACAGAGCCACAGACAACAGAGTATACATTTATTTAACAAGCAGAGCAGTGCATAGATCGCCAGGAAATTCAATGTGTCACTTAAAAGCAAAGATTTCTCCTCAATACTTATCTGTTCTAGATTTGTGACGTGCCTAAGAGCAGCAATCGATAAAATCAGAAGACAAATACATCAGATGGGCACCCCTAATGAAACAGGCAAGAAAACATTATTGTTTTTTCAATCCAAATCAAGGAATATAATTCTTGTACTACATTAAGGATTCTCATCTCTGAAGCAGCAAAATAGAATCAGGTAAAATGTTTTCTTTAATTTCCTCTTTTGAACATTCATCTTCTAATTACTTTTACAAGCATGATCGGTCCAACATAGATTTACGGCTGCATTGGTAACAGCAGGACCTGGACATATGGTTCTAAATATTTTACAAAAACAGAAAAGGGGAACCATGTGCTATGCTAGTGTATCAGTTTGGTCGGTGCATACCGTGTCATCACTGCAGCAAGTATCCAGATCTCTTTAGTCGAGTAGTTCAGCCAAAGTCCAAATCATTCTTGTCACTCTATAGGCCAGATATATGACTCTGCTTAATCCCCCATCTTCAATTCCTACTAAAAGATCGTGGCTTCTTCCATCTTCAAGTGAAAACTAACTCAATTTGCACAAGAATCACATCCTAAAAAAAAATTCTTGAAAATTTGTTATTTGCACTGTCTCGGTCGAAACTTCTCCTGTGATAACAGATAGCTAGTTAAAGTTTCCAGCCTTTTAGCACCAAGGCCGGGCCTGAGGATTGTGGTATCACCAGTAACAGAGCATGGATCGCTGCCGTTTTCCTTGCTTCCTATGCACCAACCACCAGGAACAACCAAGCCAGGACCGCGAGACAAGAGCACAGAATCAATTTCGTCAAGCACTGGCTCATCTCTGCGGAACTTCCTTGCAAAAGGAGCATTACTGTCAATCATCCTCTTCATGTCAGCATGGTTGAGGTGGTGAGGATGTTGCTTGGGAGGATTGTCCCAAGATATGAAGTGGAGATCGCTATTCACAGTTGTATTGCGAAAATCTTGAGCATTACAAATCACAGTATGGAAGTATCCTTCTGGGGATGATATAAAATTTGCATAGTACATGAGAACTGTTCGAGGTAGGTTGTCCCATCCCCATATGCAGTAATCAATGAAAGGCCTAGAAAGTGCCATCCAAGCCGAACCTATAACATAAAGCAAAAATCAGTCCCTTTATCAATAGTCTTGAACACTGAACAAGAACTTGCAATGAGGTCAAACTCTGTGAATACCATTTTACAATATCCAACACAAATGGCACACATTTAACCATTTTTTTACCTAGCTAATTTCACTGATCATGGAATATTCTTATTGTAATGTGAATATGATATTTGAACAAAACCATGAACATTCAACAAATGAATGCAGTAAGGAACTCAAGATCCACTCAAGCTATATCTCCAAGAACAAGAGCTATTTCACTGGAGTAGACCAAGTATATGTTTAGCAAAAATGAATAAATAATAAAGGCAAACTTGAATACTCATGAATATCATAATTGCAAAAGTACTAGGAACTCTTAACCAAGTAAATGTTTTCCTTTTCCCTGTATATACTTCCCCAACCCCAGTCAAAAGGAAAATACAATCTATCTCAATAAGTAACTTTCGGAAAAATGGATCTATCACTCACTATAATTTTCTACAAGTAAATTGCACATTAGGTAATACACATATGGTGCAGCATCTTATTGACCCCACAAATCAATTTAAACTATGGCAGGTCGAGAGGCATAAACAAACATATTTCAGATACTAAAAAATAGAGTTTAGAATTTCTTGTTTTTTTTTTAAAAAACGTTATGTAGAGTTTGGTAGTTTTCCAGAAACCATTTCAGTAAATTCCCCTCATTTCACTGTTATTTAGTTAGTTTCCACTATGGTGGTGTTTTTGCTTCTCCCCTCATTTCACTGTTATTTAGTTAGTTTCCACTATGGTGTTTTTGCTTCTCTATAAATAGGGCCTAGTGATTGAATTTTCAATACACACTTGATCAATGACATCGATTATTCAGAATTCCTCGCCTGTTCTCT
Source organism: Morus notabilis (assembly GCF_000414095.1). Lineage (NCBI taxonomy): Eukaryota > Viridiplantae > Streptophyta > Magnoliopsida > Rosales > Moraceae > Morus > Morus notabilis. The sequence goes on along the minus strand of NW_010358947.1, from coordinate 9,624 downwards.
TCCTTCTGAATTCTAAATTTTCTTTCTCTTCCCCTCTTTACTTCTCTTCCTTTATCTCTTTATCTCTCTCTTACTCTCTCTACATCCTTGATGTGTTTGTCTGGCATCAAGTAGTTTTGATGAAAACAAGCAGGTCCAGAGCTGTGAGTCAATCTTTGAAAATCTAAGCTGTTACACATTATTGGCATCAAAAACAACCATTTACCTACAACCTAGAATGTGATATCCAGAAATATGCTTTTTTCATTTTTCCCACAATGGTTCCATCCAACGTATTCACACAGGAACTTTTGGAAAGTCTTCTAAAAATTCATTCTTGAAGTTGAACGGTTACTAGGAATCAATAAATGGCGTTTTATATGTCATTTAAAATCGGAAACAGAACACTGGAACGAGAATCTTCTCAAAACTACTGGTCCCCTAAAAATTTATGCTCAAAAAGTTTCTATTCTAGAAAAACAAGCAGAGCCAGAATATTTAGTCCCTCCTGCAATCATATGATATTCAGAGAAAGCTGCCCGGCCTTTCATAAATTGATTATTAAAAGAAACACATTTTCCCAATTCTTAATCCATACCTCCATCTAATTGTCATCACATGTTCTTAAAAGATAAAACAGCGACCACACACTTCTAAACTTTATTTTGATTTTCAATATCATTATTGACAGACTTAAGGAGAACATGATGCATTTGGATGCAAACCATAAATTATTTCTTCTTTTGATAACATTTTCTAGTGTTAATGAATATAGTACCAAGGTTTATCAACTGGCACCTGAAGACAGTATAACAATCTGCTGAAATTCCATGATCTCAATGAAAAAAAAAATAATAATAATAATAAATAAAAAGTTGAACATCAAAGTAGAAAGGACAATGATTTCTACTCTAACAAGACATAAGGTGCACCTACGAAAGTTTAATAGAATCAGTTATCTGCACCCGACTGGAAAAATGTTAAAGCGGCAAAAACAACAGATATCAATATGTTGTATGTTGATCACCTAAAAATGGAAACTTGACTTAGAAACATAAACCCAACACGAAAAACAACACTGTCTCTTATGTTAACCAAAATGAAAAATAAAGATGATAACAAGTATATAATAACCTGTAAAAAGCTTGAATGCAGTTGGTACACTTCTCCGTTGTGTAACCCAGAAAACATCCTCTTTCTTTGTCATATACAACCCAGGATCTACAATTATTGGCTTTGCTCTTTGATACCTGAAAATATATAGTGTCGCAGACTCAATAAAACAAATTTACCCACCAAAAATATAAGGCAAGAAACGAAAAAGATCTGAATTTCTTTCTTTCTTTCTTTTCAGCACATACTCTTTCCACCCAATGTTACTGGTATGATCGATGAAATTAAGATCCCGTGGCAAGTACGAAAACGTGTGTAGCAGATCTGATTAAAAGAAAAAACAAAAAACATAAGATTAATCACGAGAATAAGAAGAAGAAGAAAATTCCCAAATTTCGAATCGAGAACTATGGAAGACAAGAGACCCACCGTCCTGAGTAACAAGAGGATAATCAGAGGCGCTGAGGTTGATAAACCAATCCCAATCGCCTCCTTCCTTCAAGAGAATCGCGGCGGCGTGGAGCGTGTTGGCGACCATGGTCGGTCCTCGGTAGGTCACGAGATTGGCCTTTGTGATCATCCTCACATTGCCGAACTTGGCGTAGGTCGGGTGATCCTTCACGTAATTCTGCAGATCCAGCCTCTCCTCCGGCGGCGACTCGAGGTCAAGGTGGACGACGTAGCAGTTCCTCGGGTGGTAGAGGGCTTCGAGCGTCCGCTTCAGCATATTGCCGTCGCCATTGGAGCCGGAGATGAGGTAGGCGAAGCGCGGAGGCGGAGGAAGGTTCGAGACCGGGACCGGATGGAGCTTGGATTCGACGAAGACGGAGTTCGACGCCGTCAAGGAGCGGTAGAAGGGAAGCAGAGGCGTCCCGTCCGACGAGGTTAACGTCGTCAGAAACAAGAGGAAGAGAGATACGATCGAGCCTATCGCCAGAGGGAAGATCCACTTCCTTTCCGCCCCACCATGATGGTTCCTCAGATGCATGTAATAGCTCTTCAGCTTCTTCATCTTCTTCTTCTTCTCCTCCAAATCACGCCCAACTGATTCGCATAAAGTTTCTCGGAGCTTCTTCCTAAGAACGGAAAGTGAAGGAAAATGAGGGAAAATCGAACGATAAATTTTTTTTTCCTTTTCTTTTTTCGTTAAGCTGGGTAATGAACCAATGGGTATTGTATCTTCACCTGAGAGGGCGTCTGATTGTGAAAGTGGGATTGGAAAATGATTTGGAAGCTCTTATATAAAATTGTTTCATTTTCCCCGTTTCTTAAGTTTTTAATTTTTAATTTTTTGTATTTTGTAATTTTCTTTTTTTTTTTTATTTTGCCGTAATTTAGACGGGACCACTTTGAGACCGGTAATTATACACTATTACCAATTAATGAATTTAAGCTCAAAACTGTTTAATTCAACTCCAAGTAATTTAATTCAACTACGTAATTAACCAATTAGAGGGCAAAGACTATGGTTCTTTTTTTAAATGAATTAGATTGTTCATGCCTAACATGCATTGACTTCAAAAGTGGAATTCTCTCATCAGGCTACAGATTTTTTTTTTTTTTTTTTTAGTTGCTAAGAAGAGATTTGACGAATAAGTTTTATTTAACTGTGCAATTTCAGCACAGGGAAATATTTATTAGGTCCAACTAAATGGGAATTCTTTCCGGAAAAAGAATAAATAAAACAAAAGTCACTTTCAAAAAAAAAAAAAAAAAGAAAAACAAAAGTGGATGTGAAGAGAGGGAAGAGATAGTGATCAAAGTAATTTGATCTTTAATTTAGCATAGCATAAATGTGTACTTTACGGTCCTTTTAATGCGGTTGCGTTCAATTACTTCCAAATCTTATTATTTTGTATTGGTTTTCTTTGTTTTACTCTGACGTAATAATTTTGGGCAATATTGAAATCAATAGTGATATATATAAAACAAACATGAATCAAGTGGTTCATTTTTTTTTCTTAAAAAAATAAGGTATATTTCTTGGACAGGAAAATTCATACTTCCATAATGTGTTCTCACGCACTTATCTATTGTGATTATAGATCCTTAAACCTTTGACTAGTCCAACAAAAAAGAAGGAAAAAAAAAAAAATAGCCAGAGTGAGAGGAATGATCTAATCTATTTCGGAGAAAATTAAGGCAATATTATTTAGGAAGCAAGAAGAGCATGGCTCGCAAACCTAGAGATTATATGCCAAAAAACCTCTTTAATATGCTCCTTATACTCATTCTCATTCAGTGCATCGTATCTTAATCTTATAAGTGTTTTATTTATTTATTTATTTATTTTGTAGTTTGAACCGGCATAAAATAAGGATGCAAGGCACGTTGACCCCTATAATCTGCTTATCTAAATAATTAAAAATAGTGGTCTTGTAGCAAAAAAGGAATTACTAGTCAACACAATACGTAATTTTGTACCTGTATTTGTACCAAAGGAAGGAACAAATCTTAAGGAGGAAAAAAGAAAAAAATATAAGGCATGGAAAGACTTGCCAAGCGTGGACCCAAAACATTAGAAGTGCCATCGCTCACCTGCTAAACTGCCTACCTAACTTATCTAGTAAATGATATCTAAATCTCAGCCACCCATTAGCTTTACTATGTTTAATTGCTTCTACCTATCTGAAAGAAAATTCTAATCCATCCTTAATCAGTCGGCTACCACTGAAGTTAACCAGTGTCTGGTAACAATGATAATTATGGAACGACACAAGGAGCCATTTCCATTTTACATGCCGTTTTTAGCATTCCAAAGTCAAGAATGTGCGACAGACATATATATGGCATAGAGCCTAGAACAAGGACTTGAAAAGGGCAATCCATTTATTGATCATAGGACGCCTGTTGATTTAATTCCATCGTATAGGAAGATGGGATCACAGCATAGCACGATTAAATTAACTCAAGAGCGGTGGGGTGACAGGTGACTCTTGTGGCACTATCTTACCATAAATGATGGAAGATAAGCTGATAAGCGTTAAAGGTTTGCCAAGCAAGCATGCAACAAAGGCTTGAGATTTTTTTTTTGCTAGGCTATATGAAAAAGATACTTAATTGTTAAGATACTTAGGCCCCTTCATTTTACCGATTCGAGTTTTACTACAGTAAAAAACTCTCAGAAACAGTCACATCTAACTTTTTTGCTACAGTAAAAAAACTCTCACATAAAGTCACATCTCAACTCGAATAAGCAAACTAAACGGGCCCTTAATTGTTAGGTTATGTTTTCAACAGTCAAATCTGATCGTATAATTTATAATTTAGAGATTATTTTAATTAAATCTGACATTCAGAGACATATATTATGCTAGGATATGACCATTATGGTCAGCTCTTTTCCTATTTTCTATTTTTTTTTTACTTTTTTTTTTAAGAACTAATTACCTATGAGGGAACTGTTTGAGGGGTGGTTCAGCAAAATGGACATATAACAAAGAAAAGGCATCCATGACCATTGTTTTGTACATATTTGCAATGCGGGCATGGATGTTGGTGTACCTGAAATGCCAAGCAAAGTATCAGTCAAAACCTGTATGCAATAAAGTATAAACGAATAAGTTACAATCCTTAAAGAAAATGTTTTTAAATGTATCGTTAAGATGGGATTGCAGAAAATCCACGCTCTTTTACGATTAAGAAGAGATTAACCGTATAGGCTTAACCAGAAAAAATCTTTTGGTCAAAATAAGCTTTTTTTCAGGATAGTCAAGTCAGTTTGGTTGTTAGTTAGTTAAAGAGATTAGTGAGCCGTATCTAAGACGGTGTAAATTCATATCTAATTCATTCATATATAACTTATTTTCTCTTTGTTTTCAAATTCTTTTCCTTCTGAATTTTTTTCTTCAGATTTTATAATAGGATGGCGCCACGAGCACTAACTTCAGTAGTTTGAAATTTTCCCACAAGAAATCTTTGTTTTTCTTTTTTAAAAGATGTGCTCTTTTTAATGAACATAAATAACATAAATAGCCTAGCAGAAAAAAAGAAAAAAAGGCCATGAAAATGTTTTTATTTCATTTGTTTCTTTCTGTTTGAGGTTGAGGGGCCATGGGATTTATTTGAATTTCTTCTAGTACTCAACTCATTTCCATTCATTTGAGATGTCTTTCTCAAAAACATAAATGCAGGTTGAAGAATAGAAAGGCACTGGATTTAAGAATATGTAACAAAAACATATCTATGGCAGAATATATTCACAGATTAATCAGCAAAATGAGTAGCTTACAATAGTTTGAAAAAATGTATAGGACATAACCAGTTATCAACTTCTTAAGGTATTCGCGATTTCAAAATTCCTCTGTCATTCATCCTGTTCATGATTCGCGATGCGTCGTTAAGTTTATTTGCTCTTTCATAGATGCCGGCAACAACAAGATGTAACTCCTTGTTAATGTTAGGATCAGACTCCAATCTCTCAAACAGTTCCTCTACCATCTTGAAATCCTTTCGCGCACCATAGAGACTGATCATCTGAAAGTGAACTTCATCCGAGAAAACACACCCTTCTTCCTGCATCTCTTTATATACAGCATCTGCCTTCTCGAAATCTCGCAACTTGCCATACGCATTCAGGACTAATGCAATCACATTGGAATCGGGAAAATACCCGACACCTCTCATCTTGTCAAAAACCTCAGTGAGATTTGCGTACTTCTTGTTCTTTGAGAAAAGCTCTATCATGCAGCTAAAGACAGATATATCTTTTATCTCCCCAGCATCGCTAGCCTGACGGAAAACCCACGTAGCCTCTTCCAGGCGACCAGCTCCTGCGAGAATGGTTATTGCAGTCTCCCTAGGAATGTTGTCTGGACGCTTGAGCTCGTGAAGTAAGCGCTTAGCATGAGCAACCAAGCCTGCTTTCTCATAAGCCACAATCATTGTCTGATAAAGAACCTGATCAATCTCAACCCCTGAGCTCCTCAACTTTTGAAACAGAATTGCCGCCCTGTCCAATTTCCCCGCCTTACCCCATATAGATATTATTGTCGAGTACGTAATGGCATTCGGTTCGATCCCTCTCTTCTGCATTTCTTGCACGAGATTCGTAGCTTTTTCATGCTCAAGAGATTTACCATAAATCTTAATCATAGTGTTGTATGTGACAACATTCTGCTCAATATCCTTCCTTTGCATCAAGCGGAAAAGATGGATGGCTTCCCCGAAAAGCTCAGCCTCACCATACACCCTTAAAAGGGTATTATAACTCACAACATTAGGTTCAATTCCCATCTTCCTCATGCTCCAAAACAACCGATCAGCTTCCTTAGCCATATCAAGCTGCCCATAAACATCAATCATAATGTTGCAAGTCGTGAGATCAAGACGGCATCTGACCTCATTCATCTCGGAAAACACGGATAACGCCTCGATAAACTTTTGATTCTCAACATACATAGTCAATAGAGTCGAATAGCTAACCGTATCCGGCAAGACGCCTGCAGCCCTCATCTCCGTTATCAGAAGACGAGCCTCTCGAAAAAGCTTAGCTTTCCCAAACACATTAATCATCGAATTGTAAGCGACAAGGTCCGGTGTAATACCCGACCACTTCAATCTCGAAAAGATGGAGATTGCCTTGGAGTAATCACACAACTTTCGAGAAAGCTCAATCAAATTACTATACAAAACAAGATCACCGGACACCCGGTCCTGCTCCATTTTCTGTAACCAAGAAAGCGCGGCATCGAACATGCCCTCTTTCCCAAAATAAGTGATGAGCGTGGAATAAGTATACCTATCAGGAGCCAAAGCTCTCTGGCGCATTTCATCAAACAGGCCGTGCGCAACTTGCCACTGCTTCGCGCGAAGCACGTTTCGCAAAGCGACGTTGTAAGCGAAGACCGAGGGAGTGTAGAGAGCCTGTTCATTAATCCAGTCGAGAATGGCGAGCGAGCGTTGCCAGTCGGTCTCGCGAGATAGCACCAAAACCATGAACTTTATAGAGAGCTGTCGGCCTTTGTACGGCGAGAGTACGGAAAAGAGCTCTTGCTCGTTCTGGGTCTGCCATATCGACCTCAGAAGCTCGTCCATGTCCACGCTGTGATCCAAGTAGGCCGGTTCTCGTGGGTGACGACGGTGGAGAAGTTGGCCGGACGGCGTCGTTTCGTGGGGTGATGGTGATGATGATGTTCTTCTCCAGACATCTTTGGACTTTGAATAGGCCAATACGAGGATGGGCTTTGTCCTGTTCTTCTTCTTCTTCTTGGACTTGAAGATGAAAGGTAATGTGGTGTGATTGTTGGAATTGATGATGTGGGGCAATGGTGGAAGCGAGAAGAAGGAAGATGGAGATGTGCAGCCGAGTTGTATGGAAGTAGAAAGCGAGAAAACACGCATTTTTTTTTTTTTTTTTTTTGAGAGAGTGCTTTGATTTTGTTGGCTTGAATTACGGAATTATTATTAAAACGATTTTATATACTCTGTTTTAAAATATTTTTTTATTTTTTAAAACGGTTCAAAACGCTTCTTAATTTATAAAAAAACGGATCAATTTACCCTTTTTCATCCACTTACATTTATGATATCTGACATGCTATTAGAATTTAATCAAAGATGTCAAACTCTAATTATTTCTATAATAAAAGATTAAATATTAAAAATAATAAAGAAGAAATAAAAAAAAATGGCAATTAAAAAACAACTGTAAATCCCCTAATCATCGTCCTCAACCTCAAGACTTTAACAAGAAACCTGCAAATCCAATGGCAGAAAAGTTCTCTTTAACTATGGAACGCACGCCCACCAAAAACAATGATTCAAAAACAAAACGCCTTCACTAGTTCACTTATTCAAACAAACTATAAAAGAATCGATAGAAACACCTCTTATTCACTTGAATCCATGACCCAAAACCTCAATATTCACAATCTTCAAAACTCCATCTCTGTTGACTATTCGTTCAAATTTATCAGTACAAAATTCATATTCGACAATGGGAATAAGATGGCTCATCGCGAATCTGGTCGCAACTCCGTGGCACAAAGTCTATCGCTAGCTTCCTCAACCGCGCCAAGCCTGGTCGTGAGAACTCTCCTACGCGTCGCCACATCAATGAGATTCGAATCCGTACCTTCGGCGGGGGGCTTCGCCGATCTGGGCTTCATATGAGTGGCTGTGCGAAGCTTGACTATAAGAAGAGGAGGGAAAAATTTGAAAATTTTATATCTGATTTATCTTTGTAAGCTGAAAGAAACATAGGATTTATGATGAGAATTTTGGTGAAAATGGAACATAGAAAGAGCAGTGCTCTGGTTCAGTGATGAGAATAGCTGATGTTCTTGTTTCCCCTTTTGTTTTTTTGTTGTTTTTTTTTTTTTTTTTTGAAAAATGTTAAGGGCTTTTTTATTTCTTTTTCATTGTTTTTTAATATTTAATGTTTAATTAACATTTTAGTGTTTTAATATTAGTGCCATGTCAGCAATTTTGTTAAGATTACCGGCGGAGTTAAACGAAAAAAGCAAATTGATATATTTTCTATATATCACGTGTGTTAATCGTTTTAAAAAATTAGAAGCATTTTAAAATATAGTATATAGTACTGAGTACTTATGAAAATAATCTAAAAAAAATGAAAGCTTTTCTTCACGTGGCTAATAATTATTGGACACAAAACGCGATAGGTGGTTTGACGTTTAGGTCTCATTCATTTCACCGATTTAAATTTAAAATTTGAGTTTTGTTATAGTAAAAAACTCTAAAAAATAATCACATTTAATTTTTTTGTTACAGTAAAAATTTCTCATATAAAGTCACATCTCAACTCAAATTAAGAGCTTGAATCGGTTATATTTGTTTTGTATGTTGATGGAAAGCGAGGGAAGCATAAACTACACGTCGCTCTTAAAGGAAGAATTGGAAAATATTTTACAATATGAAAGAAACGACAAGACAAGACGACACGTCGTTTGTATGACATCTTTCGATGTAGTTCATCTCTTTGTTAGTTTTGTCTCATATTGTCATTTGTCATGTTAATTGCTCGATTATCGTCACTCTTTGTTCAGACCAATGCTATTTCGTTTTGCCGCCCGAACGTCTTTCCCACAATGATTAGCCAGGTTGGCTGTTATCCTATCCCGTCCTTTTAATACTATTTATCTTTGTATAGTGGCATTGTCGTATGTAGTTGTTGAATTCAATTTCCTTTTAATATTATATTTGCGCAATGCGCATGAAATTTTACCACTCGTTCTTCTTAGGACCCCACTCAGCAGGCTTCTATTGACAATTTAATTCTTGCACACAAAAATGTTGAAAGTGGAACCCCGACGGTACCTTTAGTCGACTAATGTGATTGCAGCGTTATCCCTTGCCGTCAGCAAAGCAGGTGCTAATGTCAAGAAAATCCCTCTCTAGTATGTCTTTTTAACCATCCAACAAATTACAGTTCGTCAAGTATAGCCGCCCAATATTATTTTCCTTTTGAATTTATGTCAAGTTTTTCTTGCCGGAATATAAGACCATGTGTGCTATCAATGTTTTAGCGCCTGAGGCGGCGCGCTTCAGGGTAATACTATATATATATAT
>NW_010358946.1:0-2573 GCF_000414095.1 Morus notabilis | reverse complement strand
TCGAAAAGGTGACGGGCATAACTTACTACAAATATAAAGCGTACACATACATATTGTTTTCTCTTCTTTTCTCAGCAACATTCTTCGTGCAGATTGATGAACCACTTCCACTGCAGTTGAAGATCAAATGAAGAAGAGAATCAAATTTGGAAAAAGGAAAAGAAGAAAAAAGAAGTACATTCTATAATTAATCTTGTTTGCCATTTTGGAAGCCAGTGGATGACGGATGGCAGGTCCCTATCCCCGTATTCTATTCTCATTTTGTCCGTCGTATGCTTCTCTATACCTGTTTAATTTTAGACGAGTAAGAATTAAGAACTCTCACTAGGGGAGTTACTCACATACTCTATCTATTTATCTAGTAAGAGTATAAAAAAAGCTTACGACATTATCAATCTTCAGGATAAACTCCATTGATAAGCTCTACGAGCTAAGGACTAAATTAAGCTTGCTTAATTACAATTATCTAGTCTGAACCTTTTCAAGGAGTTCTAATGGATTGGTGTTACCGTGAGAATGCTTTTGTTCTTCTTCAACAATCCTACCTGGCCAATATATTGTGTTGCGTTGGGTGTGTAGTGGCATGAGAAAAGAACTGAGTTAGGCATTTTCCTTTTCATTGGTGGATTCTGAGACTTTCAAAGTGGTGAAAGGAATGAGAAGCATAACGACACTAATAATCCTCTTTTTATTAAAAAATAAAAATAAAAAACCTTCACAAGAACAAAACATCCATCACCTATATCCTCTTTTACAACCAAAACGACTGCAACTACTAATAAATGGCAAAGGAAATATCAAAACTAAAGAAACACTATCAACTAAATCAACTTCAACAAACGACAAGCAGCTTCTCCCTACACCACTTTGTATTCTTATTATTTTGTAACTTTTCGTTTGTTGTTGTTTCCTTATGCTTTTGTTTTTTACGTGTTCTTTTTTTTTTTTTTTTAAGTTATTCTCTTCATGTCCCTTTTTTTAAAATTTTTTTGTCATTTCCCATTTCTTCTTGTTCTTTAGCCATCCTTTCTCATGTATTGTTGTTTTCCTTATGTCCGTTTTTCTTTTGGCTAGACTTTTATGTCTTTGTTTATTCTTCTACTCGCCTTTATTGTCGTTTTTCCGTATTCTGTCGTTTCCTACTTTATTGTGGTTCCATATTTTGCCTTTTTCCTTTTTATTATCGTCGTTTATGTGTTTTCCATGTATTGTCGTTTATAATGTAGTCGTTTTCTACTTTGATGTCGTTTTGCATTCCTGTACCATTCCTGCATCTTTTCTTTCATCAATCAAGTTGTTTTTAACATAAAATGTCACTTCCCTATTCTATAGTCTTCTGCACACATCCCTAGGTATGTTTATTTCACAACCCAAATTAAAAATTTGAGTTGTATACGTGTGAGAAAAACATTATAATGAAAATAATAATAACATTATTATTAAGGGCATTAATTCAAATCTCAATTTTTGTGTACTAACTAATTTGGTATATGAATTGTCATTTTTTTATTAGTAAGTATTTAAAATATTATTACGTCAATTAATAAAAGAGATTACACCTATTAATAAAAGATAACAATTCACGTATCACAATAATTGATAATAAAAATTAAGATTTGAGTTAGTACCTCGTCAATTAATGTGTCCCTAGCATTACTAAAAAAATGCAGGCGGTTGAACCCCATTAATGAAGACAGATATTCGAAAGAAGATCGTAGAAGGTGGCAGAAAGAAAACCGTCAACTCTATCGCTCACTGTTATTGAACTAATTCTAATAGCATGTTCAAGAAGGGACATGATTAGAGTTGGGCCTTGAAAGTGCTAGAATTCTCTCTTTTTTCTCTTACTCTCTAACTATTCTAATACCGAACCAACCAGAATCGTCCTCTCATCCTTATATATAGGCTGTTTGTACCACCCCTTCAATCAACATTCATAAATTGATCAGTTTTGTTCACTAGTTCTCCAACAAGATCATATCCATTTCCCAACACTTTTTAAGTTTTTGTTTTTAGATTCTCTCAAACATGTCTCTCATCCCAAGCATTTTTGGTGGCCGAAGAACCAATGTGTTTGATCCCGTCTCTCTAGACATATGGGATCCCTTTGATGGCTTCTTCAACTCTGCGTTGGCCACCGTGCCTCCCTCCGCAAGAGAAACATCTGCATTTGCCAACACAAGGATTGACTGGAAGGAGACCCCGGAAGCCCATGTTTTCAAAGCCGATGTCCCGGGCCTGAAGAAAGAAGAGGTGAAAGTGGAGGTTGAGGAAGGCAGAATCCTCCAGATCAGTGGCGAGAGGAGCAAAGAGCAGGAGGAGAAGAACGACAAGTGGCACCGCGTCGAGCGGAGCAGCGGCAAGTTCCTCCGCAGGTTCAGGCTGCCGGAAAACGCGAAGACCGATCAGGTGAAGGCTAGCCTGGAGAATGGAGTGCTGACTGTTACCATTCCTAAGGAGGAGGAGGAGGAGAAGAAGAAGCCTGAAGTCAAGCCTGTTGAGATCTCTGGCTAAAGAAGAATGATCATCATAAAATGATGTTTCACCATGCTGTGGTTTCTCTCTCACAGTCT
>NW_010358945.1:0-480 GCF_000414095.1 Morus notabilis | reverse complement strand
CCCATTACGACATAAAAAGTTGTCGCCGTTCCCGCGCCAGTTGTGTATCATGAAAGGAGCTTCGATCTAACGGCTGATGGGCCCCGTTTCGACACCATACATTGACGCCATTCTAGTGGCGGTGGTAGAGTGCGAAGAGAGCTTTGATATAACCTCTGATGGGCCGGCCCTGTTACGACACCAAAAGTTGTCACTTTATTCGTGGCGGTTGTAGAGGGGGGAGAGGCTTTGATCTGACGGATTATGGGACCCACTACGACATAAAAAGTTGTCACCGTTCCCGGGCCAGTTGTAGATCACGGAGGGAACTTCGATCTAACAGTTGATGGGCCCCGTTAAAACACCAAAATTTGTCACCCTTCCCGGGGCGGTTGTAGAGTGCGAAGAGAGCTTTGATCTAACGGCTGATGGGCCTTGTTTCAACACCAATCGTTGTCGCCATTCGAGTGGCGGTGGTAGGACGCGAAGAGAGCTTCGATA
>NW_010358944.1:30957-31129 GCF_000414095.1 Morus notabilis | reverse complement strand
GCAAACCCTCACGTCCCGATGATTGCGCGCAAGTGGTACGAGCACTCGGCCCCATCAGTAAGAAAGATAAGATAAGATAATAAAATTAGATTCTGATAAGACATCATAATTAAGCATAATTGGCTCATGCATATTTATTCATGTGAACTTACAGTTATTTTGCGGGAGATAG
>NW_010358944.1:28940-29513 GCF_000414095.1 Morus notabilis | reverse complement strand
CATAACATTAGATAATGCAACTGCAAATACTAAAGTAAGAGAACTTTTTAAAAATGATTTAAGTTTATTCGGTAATAATGATATATTTCACCAACGTTGTGTATGTCATATAATTAATTTAATAGTAAAATCTGGTTTAAAATCAATGTCAGGTCATATTAAAAGAATTAGAGATAACATTGCTTGGATTCAAGGTAGTAATCAAAGAATACAAGATTGGTTTAGATTTCTACAAGCATGTAATCAAAATCCTAGAGCATTAGCCTTAGATATGCCCATAAGATGGAACTCCACTTACATAATGCTTGAACAATGCATCCCCTATAAAGATGCTATAACAAATTATGTTAGTGCAAAATTAGGAACAGGATTTATAGATGAAACTGATTGGCAAATTGCCGAACTTTTGTATAACTTTTTAGGTAGATTTCATGAAGTTACCTTAAAGCTTAGTGGAACTTATTACCCAACTTCACCATTAGCGTTAGGAGAACTTTTAAGAATGTCTATTTTATTTAGTGAATTTAGGACACACGAGGTTTTAGGAGTTCCTATCGCCTCTATGGAAAAGAA
>NW_010358944.1:0-28898 GCF_000414095.1 Morus notabilis | reverse complement strand
TTTCGGTGTTATTTTTGACCCTAGATTAAAATTAGAAGGTTTAGAAAGTGGATTAGATAACTTATGTGAATTTTTAGCTATCGACACTACTGACCAATTTCCTATTATAAAGGAAAAAATATATTCTCTATATATCACTTATGAAAGTAGGTTTAGAAACATACCTCGTGTTGAACAACCGCAACAACGAGATGACAATCCGCATTCATTCTTGAATGTTTTCGGGTTGTCTAAGAAGAAGAAGAAGACGACAACGACGACTCAAGGTCAAGAAGAATTTAGGAGTGGATCTTCATTAAGAGGTGGCGGCAGATTCAACGAGTTAATGGCGTACCTGAGTGAGGACTTAGTTATAGACAGTAGTGAAATGTTTGATTTGGTTGAGTGGTGGAGGGCACGAGCATTAACTTGGCCGATCCTAACACGATTGGCAATGGATATTTTTTCGATCTTGGTCTCCACTGTTGCAGCCGAACAAGCATTCAGTACAACCGGCCGAGTACTTGAAGAACGGAGAAACGCATTGCAGCAGGATATTGTTGAAGCTTTGGTGTACATCAAGGATTGAGATCGTTCCGACCAACGCTTATACGATACAATCTCACCGGCAAACCAAGAATGGATCGACGAATTTAATAGATTAACTTTTAATTTTCAAGACGATCCTTCTGCTTCAAATTAAATTTTATTATTCTAATTTGTAAATATTTATTTACTTTGTAATTTCTAATTTGTATAGTGTTATTGTAATCTTGTATAGACTTTGTAAGTTCGTCAAATTTGTAATTCGTCGCACAATGATTGCACTCTTTTTTCCTTACCAAGTTTTTATCCCAATTGGGTTTTTCTTGGTATGGTTTTATAACGAGGCAATCATGATTTACAAATTTAAAAATCAATGAAGAAATAATTTTTTTTATATAGCTCGTGTGTTCATTTCAAATTTTAAATTGTAATATATACATTATAATTATACAAATACAATATAAAAATATAATATAAATTTTTTTTGAAAATTCGAGCAGCCGGTCGGGCATCGGGCAGGCTGACCGGGCACAGGCAGGCACCTCCTGCCCGAAACCCGTCCATGGCAATTTTCGGGTCGGGTCGGGCAGCCCAAATTTTCGGGTTTGGTACTCAGGCAAAAATTTAGACTTTTCGGTGGTCACGGGCGGCCCGTCCAAAATTTCAGCACGAATTCAAAGTATACTAATTGACGAAAACTATAGGGAAAATAACACGTATTACATAATTACTTGCGGAAGTAAACAAAGAAATATCAACGCATGGAAAAGTAATCCTTCTCACCTGACTAAAAATAGTTCTTTTCCCCTCTACTTGGCACAAAAACGTGCTTCAAAACCTCAAGCAACACTTTGGAATTTCAATGGCTTCCAAGGTTGTTGTTACTTTCATTTTTCTCATCCTATGTTTTCCTCTTGGAATCCAAAGCTCAACCTCAAATTCATGGATAAAAGCTGGCTATTATACTTCCCAAACAGAACTCCCCGTCTCCGACATAAACTCTGCACTTTTCAATCACTTAATTTTCGCTTTTGCGTATGTAAATTCATCCTCTTATGAGCTATCTATAAATTCCTCAGACTCTGGAAAGTTCTCTACTTTCACCAATCTCGTCAAGCGCAAGAACCCGTCTGTTGCAACCATTTTGTCCATCTGGGTTGGCAGAGAACAATCTTCAATTTTCTTCTCAAAGTTGTCCCAGCTTTCTAATAGAAAATCCTTCATTGAATCCTCAATAAGTGTAGCTAGGATTAATGGCTTTGATGGGCTAGACCTTTGTGGCATCGAACCGAGCACGAGCTTGAACATGACAGTTTTTGGAACCCTCTTGGAAGAGTGGCGAGTAGCCACAGATTCCGAGGTGAAAACAAAGAACAAGCCAAGACTGCTCTTGGTGATGTTGGCACATCCTAGGCCGAGTTTGCACTCGGTGAGTTACCCGATTGACGCGATGAAGAATAATTTGGATTGGGTTCATATAAAATCATATGACTGTTCTATGCCAACAAAGACTAATATCACTTTCCCTCAAGCTGCTTTATATGACCCTTCAAACCAAGGTATTAACACCAACAATTCACTCCAAGAATGGCTAGACAGAGGATTTCCTCCTAGTAAGCTTGTCTTGGGCTTGCCTTACCATGGCTATGCGTGGACCCTAGTGGACCCCAAAGACGATCCAATTGGCGCGTTTGCTTCCGGTCCAGCAGTTACCGCAGATGGGTCCATGGCCTATAGGTTCATAAAATGGTTCATCAGAAGTTATGGTTATGGAGCAGATTCTATTTATAATGATACTTATGTGGTGAACTTCTGCAGAATTGGGAAAAATTGGATTAACTACGATGATGTGGAGGCCATCAGGGCCAAAGTTTCTTATGCAAAGAAGATGGGACTTCTCGGTTACAACGTGTTTCAGGTCGGCAACGATGACGACAATTGGGCGCTCTCTAGGGCAGGTAGTTAACTTCTATTAGGAAAATTGGTGATCAGCTAGTGTTCTTTATGTTTTGGACATTGTTCCAATTGTGATTTTTTGTTTGCATCTTACTGACTATGATATTTGTTGCATATATATACTTATAGAACCAACTAATTTTTTACAGCACAAGAGGAACTAGATGGAAATCATCAACAAAACAAAAAACGATTATTGACTATTGCTCTGGTAACAGCTGCTATGCTTTTTCTCTTGCTCGGTACCGTCATCTTTTGTTTTACACGAAGGAGATTCGACTCAACATGTAATCATTTCTTATCTATGAATATCAGAGATTAGTAGCTGTATAGAATTGAACAAATAAGTAGGTACTAATATTTGTCTCTTTTTGTACTTTTTCGTCTTCCTTTACGGGTTCCAGGGATTAGGAAAGTCCTCAAAAGTACGCTTTATAGAACAATAACTGGTTCAGATGCTCGAGATCTTAACAGCAATACCCCTACGAAAGTATTAAGCTATGCGAGTATCAAAGTAGCTACAAATAACTTTTCAAGTCAAAATAAGCTTGGAGAAGGTGGATATGGACCTGTGTACAAGGTAATTTTCTACATCAATCCATCCATGCTTACTCCTTTCATTGGAACGGACTTTGAGACAAAGTATATGTTGGAAAATGGCTTGGTAACCCATTTTGAGGTACCATTATAAGGTTTAACTTTGAATGAGACCCGCATCGAACTAATGACGGGTCAAGTATTTGTGTGCGAGCACGTGTTCTACGAAAATAGCAAATCTGCCTTAAGGATACTGTGTGATACACGAAAGAAAGTTGTGTTTGGTGTTCAAAAGTCATACAACTATGGAATGAGTTACTTCGTACATTACTTTTTGGATTTCATATTGAAGTGTTTCTATACTCTTGTAGCTCTGAATTTGTATCTATTGCTTCGCTTTTTATTTTTTGAACTCCTAATTGATTAGGCTGCAATTACAGGATGCTTGAGTTGAAATTCGCTAACGCAACTAAATTTAGTTTTAATTCTAGAAGACCCTTGATTGATTCATTTTCTTTGGTCTTTGTAGGGTAAGTTTGCAAATGGGCAAGAAATGGCAGTAAAAAGACTTTCAAAAACATCAAACCAAGGCATTGAAGAGTTCAAAAACGAGGTTACACTTACTGCGAACCTGCAACATGTAAATCTAGTAAGAGTTCTCGGATATTGCACTGAGAAAGAAGAGAAAATGCTCATCTATGAATATATGCCAAAAAAGAGCTTGGATTTCTACCTCTTTGGTATGCACTTCTTATATACTTGTAATGTTCACTTTAAGTTGGAGAATGGTGGGCCTAAATGGAAAAATATCCTAAATTAAGAATAATGTTATAGGACATCGGTGGTACTGAGCAACCACCCTCTAATAGAATGAGTCCTATAGTATAAATCCCACTTTTTATTAGTGGTGGTACTTTAGCTCACATGATTGTCATAAATTGTGAGATCCACTTCTTTTCTTTTCTATCAACTTGGTTAGACCTAATGACTTTACACTTAACTCTGCAGACCCAGCAAGAAGGCATATTTTAGACTGGCAGAAACGTGTTAATATCATTGAAGGGATTACTCAAGGGCTGCTATATCTCCAAGAATACTCAAACTTTACAGTAATACACCGAGATCTAAAAGCGAGCAATATTTTGCTAGATGATGAAATGAATCCAAAGATATCAGACTTTGGTATGGCTAGAATTTTCAGAAAGGAGGAACATGAGGCAAATACGGATAGGATTGTTGGAACACTGTAAGTAAATAAATTTGAACATTCTATTGTATCTATAATGTATAACTCTTCTGAACGACAACTCACCATTTTCCATTAAACAATAAAAAATCAACTTGCAGAGGCTATGTTCCCCCTGAATATGTAAAAAGAGGCATATATTCAATGAAATATGACGTTTATAGCTTCGGTGTTACGCTTCTTCAAATCATTAGTGGCAGGAGAAATACATGTCTATATGGTTTAAATGAAAATTTAAACCTCTTAGAATATGTAAGTTGTTTAACCACATATCATTATGATTCATATGTTTTTATTTCTTTTTTATTTTTTTTATTTTTTATAATTACAATGCTAAAAATGGATTGAATTCACAACTAATTGATTTCAGGCATATGAGCTGTGGAAAGAAGGTCAAGGCGTGCAGTTCATTGAGTCAACACTAGATGATTCATCTTCGACTTGCAAAATACTAAGATGTATGCAGATAGCTCTATTATGCGTGCAGGAAAATCCTATTGATCGGCCGTCTATGTTGGCGGTTTCGTCGATGCTCAAGAGCGAAGCCGACGCCATTGTTACCCCTAAGAAGCCTGCCTTTTCAATTAAAGAAGAAGATGGTGAACATTGTAAGCTAAAAGTGAGGGATGAAACTTGTTCATTCAATGATTCAACAATTTCCCAAGTGGTACCTCGTTCATGAGACAAGCTGCTGTCTTGGTTGGACATATATTACATGTAAATGAGACTTTTCCGGATGTTGTTATTTTTTTTAAAGTGAATTAAAATGACGATAGATGTGTTAAAATCAACACCGACGAGTAGAAGTATTATACAATACATCCGGATGAGTAGAAGTATTATAATCTTACTCCTAGATATGTGGTAGAGTTATACGACACGTAAGCAGATGGTAGAAATATTATAAGGCCTGTTTGGAAGGTAGACTCAAATTATTATTTTTTATTTTGACGTTTAAAATTTAAATTTTTTATGAGAAGAAAACACTATAATAAAATTAATGATTTAAGTTTGAGTATACAAAACAAACGGGCTCATAGTCTTGCTACCTAGAGGACTCGTAATGTTATACTATCCTATGCCAGTGAGTGGTGATAATTTGCTCTTTACATGCTCAAATGTTTGAAGCCCAACCTCAACTATAAATGTAGTACGGCAAATTAGAGAAGCCGAAGTGAAGGTATAAGTGCGTTGAGTGCATATGTGAGAGAGTGCCCGTAAAAATTTTTTTTTTTTTTTTTTTTTTTTTTTTTTTTTTTTTATAAATATTTTGAGTGTTCTCTTTTGAATGTAATATAAGGATCATGATTTATTTACTATTATTACTATTATAATAATAGTTTTTTTTTTTTTTTGGTGCCCAAGTCTTGTGTTCTACAAGATGAAGAAGTAAGTTCAGTAAGGAATCACGGTAATTGGAAAATTGGTGAATTTCCATCTGTTGCCATTAAAAAAATGGAATTTCTTTGTGAAAAATCTGTTGATATAGCAGTTAATATGACAAATCTTCTAAAGATCTGTTGATTGATTAAGAATACAAAACAATGGGATAAATCTTAAAATCTATTGATTCAAAAAAAATATTAAATAATATGACTTCTATTAATATGTTGATTCATACTTGATGTCATGAAAATAGGCATCAACCATTCGTTAGTTTCACAGGAGATGAAGATCAATTGGAGAAAATAAGAAGAGTAAACCCTCTACTTTCATTCATAGGATCAGAATTAATTCGAAGACATAAGAGTAAATCGGAACAAGTAGGACACATGGCTAAATCTAGTCTAAGAGTTAAAAACCAAACCATTAAGAATGGGCGGATATGTTATATATTAAAGCCACATTTCCCAGCCAATAAGTAGGAATGAATGCAAGGAAAAAGGTTCCCTTTTCTTGATTTCCAACTTAATTTTCAAATACTAAATTGTTGTTTTGCACAAAGATTTTCAACTTAAAAATAGGATAATACCAAAAACATATCCCCTCTGTCTTATTTCATTGTTGCATTTCATCGTACATCACTACAACAATAAATGCCATTTGTGACGACATTTTTTGTGATGACAAATGTCATCGCAAATAATACAATATTTGCGACGATATGTCGTCACAATTAATCACCGTTACATAAAATAACCATGTCGTCGCTAATAACTTAAATGTCGTCACAAATAATTTTGGAGCGTAACTTTCAATAGCACGGATTTTTACCGCCAAGATAATCTATTTTTTACGATGATAAGTCGTCGCAAATAGTAAGATATTTGCGACGACAAATGTCGTCGCAAATAGTTTCAGGTTATTTGCGACGACATTGTCTCTTTGTCGTCGCAAATAATCTTTTTAAGATTTCACCAAAAAGTAAATGCGGGAAAAATGATCATTTGCGACGACTCAAAAATTATTTGCGACGAGATAATGTCGTCGCAAATAATTGACAGCTGTTACGTATTTGCGACGACATTTTAAATTTATTTGCGACGACAATGTCGTCGTAAATAAGTCTGATCTAATATACCATATCTTCTTCTTATTTATTTTTCCCGACGTTTTCTCTCTCTCTCCTGCAAAATCTCTCTCTCTCTGCTTCCTCTTCCCGCCGCAGGCCCTCTTCTTTCTCTCTCTCATCTTGGATGGGTGTAAGATGGCCTACCACAGTACCACTACATAATGATGTTCAGACGGAAAAATTTTTCTTTTTTCTTCCACTTGAAATGGTCCTTGACCGCAGATACGTGGTAACAAGTGTAATGGGTCCATGAAGAGACCATTTGTACGTGTTTGGAACCATTTTTGAAAATGATTTTCACGTATTTCGAGAAGTAAAAAATGAAAATGAAACGACGTTTGTTTAATAAATGTTTTAAAAATGAAAATGAAAGCGAAAACAGTAAGAATAATTTTTGTGAAGGAATTAGAAAACAGTTAAAAATTGTTTTCACTTTTTTGTTTTAATTTTTTAATACTTATCAATAATATTATAATATATTAATTAATAAACACGATTTCACTTTTTTATTGTACTCAAAATAATTTCTTAAAAAACCAACCAAACGTAATTTTAAAATCGGTCACAGAATAATTATCAAAACAATCTCATTTTTACTTTTTTATTGAAAACAAAATCATTTTGAAACCAATTCTAAACGCACTCTTTATGTCGTCTTTCTTCTCTAGCGCGTTCATCGAAAATTAAAGCGGCGTAATACCTTGTGTTATATTATCTAGGGATAATTTCAATTTAGACCCTGTGTTATAGTGAAAATATTTTTTAATATCCCGAGTTTTTGATAATTTTAATTTAGTACCTGAACATTTTAAAAAATCAGTTTTTGGTACTCTAAAGCCATTTTTTGAGACATGAAATGTCAAATTTTCCCTTTTTAATAACTTTTTATTTTGTTGACCCGAATTTACTATGTATTTAATGTTTTAATAAACTTTCTCTGTAACCAAATATCCTTTTTACCTTTAGAAATATTAAAAGCCTAGGTCTCGTTCATTTTACCGACTTGATACTAATTGCGACGACAGAATATTGAAAGACAATTTTAAACTATCAAAAAATACAGAATATTGAAAGACAATTTTTCTAAAACACAAAGTATTAAATTGAAATTATCCCTATTATCTATATTCTTGTCATCTATCACATAAATGTAATGTGTGAAGCCAGTTTGGTAGACAGATTCAAATAGTCAGACCATAAAAGTTAGAATCGCTATGTTTCCAACCTATTTGTCAAATGGGAAGTATAAATACCCAAAAAAAAAAAAAAAAGGAACTTGATCTAGATAATAATTAACATGTAACGGCCACGCTAGTAGCGTATTCTTTCTGCAGGAACTGATGAGGAAATTTTCAAGATTTTAGCATATTCTCACGTAGGGTCATATGCTAAATTTTTTTTTTACGCAAGAATTGAGATTTGAGTCGATATCCTGAGCATTATTTATTATATATATAGCTTCCAAACTCGTTACTGTACTTCTCATCTTCTTCTACATTTTTCTTCACTACTACAAATAGAAAATTAGATGACACTAGACTTCACACCTTTTGAGCTAACAATAGCAGACGACATAGCAATAGCAGCTCCTATTTCTTTTCTGTATACGCTAATATCTGTTTGTGATGAAATCTACTCTCACGTCTCATTTGAGGGTTGTCCCCAAAAAAAAAAACTCTTTTCATCCTAGCCTTCTTCCTTCATGCCCGAAAATATACAACGACGGTTTATAAACCAATTGCAGTTGTAGAATCGTTAAATACCATTTAATAAGTCATTAACCATTGTCAAATATATCATCTTTCGCGCTGTCAAATATATTTACCGTGTTCTTTCTATGTGATTTTGGTATGGGATTAGACAATGGTTTTTCAAGAATAATGTTTTAAAAGCATGAGATGTAATAAAAGATATTATTATTTATTTGATAAATGAGAAATTTCATTTTTTATGTGCATGTATTTTTTAATACTTTATGAATATCGTTGAAAATTCCACGATTATTTATGTAACCTTAAATATTGTGTATAAGTGTTATATACAAGATGATAGTATTAAAGGATAATAATCAAAATAGTGTTCGTAATGAATTTAATTAAAGTTACGAAATCTTTAAATAAAACATTACTAATACATGATATTCCCATTAAGAATGTGTGACGACCCTAACTTTTAATCATCCTCCTATGTTCATACTTAACCTCTACTACTTACTAGTTATAACCTCTTAAAAATTCAAGCCAAATTTTTTTTTTTCATTTTTACCATGTACATCTAAATGTTGTAGCATTTAGCTAGCATTCTGTTTTTAACTATTCGTAGAATGCTGTAGCATTCTAACAGCATTCTGTACATTAGTCATTCTCAAAATGCTGTAGCATTCTGACAGCATTCTGTTACATTAGTCATATCTTGTGACTAGAGGTTGCTATGCATAACCTCATTGTCTCGTAAGCTTAACTTTCGTTACATAAGTCATCTATATTCATAAAACACTATTTACTTTTTTTACATAAAGTTCAACAGCGTTTTCAAAACACGTGATGCATCATAACCCACTTGCCCACACTCGCTGCTACATCCTCTCTGCATGCCCAACAACAAATTTTAAGGAGCCGGTGCTTTACCTGTGCTTCCTACAACACGAACAAACTTAATGAGCTTTCGCTCAGCAAGTATCAATAGGTCATAACGGATGCAATAATTATGCATACCCATATATGCATTCATGTCATATATCCTAATACATTCTGTACTACTAAAACATGTATGGCTTATGTTCTTCTTCTTTCATTACATACTTTGTTCTGCTTTCGTCTTATTTAGTCGTTCACATTATTTTTTCACATTCTAAACGACTTTCATTATGTGTTTCTCATTCTTTTCATTCTACTTTATAGATACTATACCTTTATATGGAACGGTTTCTGTTTTTCATTTTCTTGTCTTTTACTTCTTATGGGCCCTGTCTTGTTGTACCATAGCGTGCATAACCAGTGAGGAGTGGGGTAGCTAACCAATCCAGCTCAGTCACAGTTTCATTTCTTTCATAGTCTCATAATAACCTTTCCTTCGAAGGCTGGTACAAATAGGATGTTTGGTCTCTTACAGTTTATCAATTTTCTCACTGAAACGGTAACTTTAGTTAAATCTTATGAATTTGTTCATTTTTGAGCAATTTATCATGAGATTGACTTTCGTTAAAGTTTAACTCTTTCTCTTAACTTGACATTGACTTATCATCGATACATACTTTCACAGAGTAAAGTTCTATGGCTACTTAAGTCCTGTAGATACATGCTTAACATAGTATCTAACATTCACATTGTATCTAACATTCAAAATTCTACCATATGAACAATTTTTGTGCAACATAGAAAAGTAGCTTGTTCGTGATATAGCCATAGAAAAACTATTATACTTATAGAAGTTTCGTTAACAATGCGTCCTTTGTCTCCCTTGATGCTTTCTGACTTTGATCGTTAACCGATCCTATTGCATAAATTCCTGATCATTAGATTCAAAATCTAAGATCAATAATTACAATGAAATTAAATTCGGAAAGGTCTACCATCCTTATGTTTGGTATTCAATCCCAAAATATTTCTTATCTCAAGAATTTGCACTAAAACCGTGCACGTTCCTCAGTCATGGCCCTAATTTTCAGTTTCGGTCAAAAACTGTGAATTCTCATTGTGTTTGGTTTCTATATATCACCGATTATTGAAACACCTTTCTTTTCATACTTTAATCTCTTATTCCTCTTGAAATCCAATTTTAGTTTTTGGCAGAGTTTTGCCTATTTCTGCATGTTTCCCGGGCTAACCTTAGCTCGTTTTATCCGTTGTTTCCACCATCAAACACCATTCACATACTTTCTCTTTCAATTACACAACAATTTCTAGGGTTTCCTCATATTTCCATAAAATTTCTCCATACCAAAAATTGATAGAAATAAAAGTCAATTAACCTAGAATCTATCCTTGATTCATCCATTTTTAAGTTCCTTAACCATTAAGAACTAACTTCCATACTTAAGTGAAATTGTCCTCATGCTTTCTATCATCTCCCACGTACAGCCATAGTGAAGAAATGAGAGGGAAAATTCGAAATCTCACCTTAGAGAGTGAAGAACAAGCTTCGGTAATGCTATTCCTCGGTAGATTCGACGATTTCTGCTTGAATCTCGTTTTTCTTCACCTTGGAATTTTTTTTCCTCTCTTTCTCTCTTGGCTGATACTCTCTATTTCTCATGTACTATGCCATTCATGAACCGACCAATACATAAAGCAAATGTCCAAAAAATGAAATCTTGTCTTTTCCATGGACTTTTTTTTAAATATCCAAAATATCCCAAAAATATCTCTCATTTTCTTCTCCATTAAGTCTTGGCCGGCCACCTTGCATGCCACATGGCTCAATCTCAGCCTTCCATCCAATTTTTCACTTTTAATCTCAACCATTGATCATTTAATAATTATCCTATATTGGTTCAGTTTAATTCCTATCTGGTACGCGTTTTATACGCGTTTTTCAGACAGATGGTCAATTTAGTCAACCTTGACCGTTCTTGACTAACTTTTTGAGGGCGATGTTTTGGTCGACCCTTTGTCAACAAATTTTGACTTGGTCAACTCAAATCAGTAGAAACCCTAATTTTCTCGTTTTGGCCTTTCAAATCCCTTTTTCGTCCGTTTTTCGTTCCGATTGTTTCTAAAACCCTAGAATTGATGTCTTTCAATTCTTTTCCATTTCTTAAACTTATCATTCATGTGTTTACCCACTTGCAGGCTTAACACAACATTCTATTCTTCTTTCTTAAATACAGTTTGAAAATCGGTAAGTACATCATAGTTCAGAAATTTCTGAACTTTAGCTTATAACTTACTATTCCATACTTATATCAACAAATACTTGTTGCATGGTATTTATGCTTGCAAGTACATGTGTCGTAGACAAGTAATAAAGAGTGAATAAAAGTGTCGATCCCATGAGGATTGTGTCACCAAAAATACGTGTTGGAAGTTATATAATCAACAAAACACATAAAGAGTGAATGTGGCAAAAATTCACTAAGATGATGTAAATAAAATGAATGCAAACTAAATGCGGCCTAAAGTGACTAACAATAGCAAGAACGTAATATGGGCTGTAATTCAATAGTGAAAATGTGCTGGGTCTACTAACTTCCCCTCAGTTGCAAGTCTAACTAAAAATGTTACCGAAATACTGAAGCATTTACTACCCCTGTTAACAGAAACTCTGTTATTGCATAAAATTCTTCCGAACTATTTATGACTAAGGTTTCTTAAACCATTTTCAGCATATTCCTATGTGGATCTAGCTTTCAGAATGCAGATTTAAGCTCAAGTTTCTTTAAGTTATGCAAGGTGAATAATATATTCCTATACCATCGACTAATCAACAACTAAGCAAGGTTATTGAACAAGCATCATTCATGTTAGATCCGATTAAAACTAACCCTTCCAGTATTAATCTTAATCTTGTATCCTAAAATTGATGGCCAGTCAAGAATAGAAATAGGCATTAACACACATGAATGAACATGAATAGTAATTTAATAACATCTCAGAAACAAATTGTCATTCTCAACACCTTGGTTCCATTAGCAAACCTAGCTAAAACAAATTAGTTCATAACGAGATTTACAAGATTCGAAGTTCCAGAATAATCCACGGCTAAATTAGTAGCTAAATAACAAAAGATAATTAAGCTAAAGAAAAAAGAACGAATTTCAGCTGGATCTTGGATCCCTCTTTGTCCGGCCTTGCTCCCTTCAACCTCCTGCCTTCTTCCCTTCTCTCATGTCTCTGTATTCTATTTTCTGGAGATAGGTACTCTCTGTATTCCTTTTTTTTTCTTAGCTCTCGTACTATGCTTTTCCTCTCTTGGTAATGTACTGTGTGTTTTCTGGAAAGGGGTGCTCTGTGTATTCTCTAGTGGGAATGCTCTATGTATTTTCCAGAGGGAATGCTCTATGTCTCTCTCTTTTTTCAGCCTTGTATATCTCCTTTCTATTTCCTCCCTCTATCCTTTTGTACCTGGCCGTTCCTCTCTAGGGCTCAACAAAGGCTGAGGTGTCATTTGATGATGTGTGTAGTGGACCACAATGACACCTACCCGACCAGCTCACACGGATTCCTTTTGTCTGCTTTCTCCAAGTAGTGCGCTGACGTCATTAATATGCTAGCTATTCCTAGAATGCTGCCAGAAATTCCGCAGCATTTAGCCCAAAAATTTCCTGCAAAGCGCGCACACAAGTCTTAGTCAACTTTCTACCTCTTTTTAATTCAAAATCATCAAGTTTTACTTCAAGAAGTGCACAAGTACATAATTCAGCCACAGTAAGTGTAAACTATAAAAATCTAAATTAAAACACAAAAGAAACTAGTAAAATCACTCTTGGTCAAGCAACTTTTGAGCTAGAAAATCATTAGATAACTCTAATTTCTTAGAGTTATCACACCCCAAACTTAGAATGTTGCTTGTCCTCGAGCAAAATAAAAACGACAACAAGAACAAGAAGAATGAGCTAGAACAGAAAAACAAATGCAAACTTTGTGGATGAATTCTTAAGAGATTTGCCCTCATTAGATCGGTTAGCAGCATAGCTTAAAGAGAAATATCATTTTCAGCCAAGTGTTGATCCTAAATTCAAAAGATTGCTTCTTCTCTGCTTGGGCCCTTCTCGTGTGTGTGTGATCAACCAAGTGCCAAATCATCTATGTCAATCTAGTTGGGACCAAGTGCACATGCTCTACATCAAGTGCTTCTCATTACAAATTCAACCCCATACGCTTGCTTCTCAAAACTCTCTCCACTAATGTAAATCAACACAACACTAAGGATTAATAGGACTTCATTAGGTTTGTAATGCTAGGCTAGTGTGAAGGTAGGATAGGAGGTAATATTTTGACTCAACTCACCCTAAAAGCACATCACACTCTAGAACCTTGCAGACACAAATAGCATTCCCAAGTAACTCCTCCAAACTCAAGTTTTGCTTTCCCTTGTCCACTATATTTGCTTTTATTTCTAAATACCCTTTCATTATACCTCTTTTTTTTTTTTTAAATTGCCCAGAATTGCCAGCTTCCCGTTTTACGCGAATGCCAACATTGGTGATGAAGTCACCCGGTTACTCAACAAGTTACAAATCAAGGTGCTTTTCTCTTTTTTTTTTTGCTTGCTCTTGCCTTGGTCTACTGTTTGACGCAAAAGTGGACATGGGGCTCATGCTCACTTCTGGTTACTAAGCATTCCCAAGTAGCGGAGCAAAGTTTTTTTTTTTTTTAACACACATACTAGACATTAAGAGCTCAAGCTCCCTCTGCCCCCAAACTCAAAATCAGCATTGTCCTCAATGGTGCAAAAGGAGCAAGAAAAGAGCAACAAAAAAAAAACTTCATTACCGCCACCCTACCTCCCACACGCACATGTTATATGAATCCTAAAATGTTGACATGCATAGGGATGATGGGTAGATGGTGGAAATGTTATTGCAACAACTAGGCTAAAGATAATGGTTACAAGGAAAAGGGGATATATAAGCTCAACAGGGTATGCTAATGATGGTTCTTACAAGAACTTCGAGTAATTCGGGCAAGTGAAGGTGGACTTGAATTAATGCGATCCCTAGGAAATTTGAAGCAACTGAGGAAATTAGGCATTAAACAATTAGAAGCAGAACATGGCGCAGCATTATGCTCAGCAATAGAGAAGCAGAGTTACCTTCGTGATCTATTTATGGAAACAAGAGAAGAAGCTAAAATCCTTGAAGAATATATCATCACCTCATCAATGCCTTCAACGGTTGTTTATGTGTGGACGTCTGGTGATGCTTCCACAATGGGTGCCTAGGCTTTCAAGTTTG
The DNA here is from genome assembly GCF_000414095.1 of Morus notabilis. Taxonomy (NCBI): domain Eukaryota; kingdom Viridiplantae; phylum Streptophyta; class Magnoliopsida; order Rosales; family Moraceae; genus Morus; species Morus notabilis. The sequence goes on along the minus strand of NW_010358944.1, from coordinate 14,228 downwards.
GGAGTATTAACGCTGAGGTGGAGTAAGTTACGACTTGATCCGCTTCAATCTCTTCAAGCTTTGCCCAATCTACAATGGCTTGTGTTTGAGAAAGCTTATGATGGAGTGTGTCAAAGCTGGAGGTTTCCAAAATCTCAAACGTTTAGCATTTATTTGTTTAAGCGGATTGAGAAAAGTGACGGTAGAACAAGGGGCAATGCCACAACTTCAGGAGCTATTGTTGGAAGACTGCAAACTATTAGAGGAAGTTCCATCGGGTGTTGAATTTCTAGCTTGCCTGAATGAACTTCATATCATCAATATGGGTGATCAGTTGATGTCAAAGTTGGATCCAAGAAGTCAAGATTCAGACCTTTCAAGAGTCAAGCACGTGCCAAAGGTTTACATCGGTCCGCGGAGGGGTTGATACCACCAAATTATCTTGACATATAAAATTTGGAAGGTAAGAATTTCCATTTTCTTTATTACAATTTGTTTCTGTTACATGGAGGAGATCAAGTTAAGGGCTGATCATTGTCAGTGATGTTTTAGCTAATATAGCAGTGTTGTGTGGGAAAATTCACACCGACACGTCGGATAACGACCAGGCCACACATGGCCCCATGCCTGCCATGTCATTTAGTCCTCGACGCCCTAGCTTTATTGGTCTCTCCCGTATGGCAAAAGAGCCGAATGTATAAGACCGAGACCAACGACCTCATACACAGTCGAGGTCTGCGGGATCTGCTTTTACAACATAACACAATAAAGTCAGCCGTGAGAGAAGCTATCCTCGGCAGGTTTTAGCATAGGCATAGACGGCCGAGCGCAAGCAACTGGATCCACATCCCAAGCACGACTCCTGAAAAGATCTGCCGTATATCCCCGAGGTTGTGTCTGGGTTTGGAGAAGGTAAGTTGCTTCAGAAATGATTACATGCCCCTAAACCGCCTGGAACGGATCAATAAATGCTACAGAGCCGTAATAAGGGGACAAATTGAATGAGTAAATAGTTCAAAAGGTGCTGACAGGCTACGGTCTAGGCTAACAAGGCAATATGCCACTTGAGTGAATTGGGCCCCTTGAGGAAAAGGCCCAATCGTCCAAACCGCCTTCTATTGGGCAGAGACTCAGGCAAAATCCCCCTATAAAAGGGAAGAGCCCCCGAGAGAGAGGGGGGATGAATTTTTCTGCTTACACATGTAATTTGAAAGAACAAAGATAAGAGAAATACAATACAGTGGATGTAGCTATTGATTAACAGAGTGAACCACTATAAAATTCCTGTGCGTTCTTACTTTCGCAAGCACAATCCCATTTACTTCATAACCTAGCAAAAACCTTACTACAAATTCCAACATATACGATGAAATTATAAGTTCCAAACCGGTAACCTAACGGACTACCGCGGGGTAATCTAGTAAGGTCTTGTTGACGAAATTCCACCGTCAACAATTGGCAACTCCGCTGGGGATTGAACCCAGAATCTCTGGTTCGCGTGTTCAACCCTGGACAACAAACAACCATGCCTCTGAGAAAGAAAAATGGCGCTTCAAATCCGACCAGTCATACGGAGGAAAATGCCGCACATCCAACCAACTGTGGGGCTGGGAGGAATCACCCCGACCAGGGGAATCAACCCCCGGCGAGGGATGAAGCTCCACCCACAGGCGCGCCGCAGCTTGGCCTAGTACAGATGCAGGCCCGACTAGACACTCTGACCGACTTGGTTCGAGGACTAACGACCATTGTCGAGTGATTGGAGGGAAGAAATTCCATGCCCCCCTTGGAAGATGCCCCGAGACCACTAGGAGCTGCCATGGTTGGGAACTAGGATGCTAGTGACCGCCAAGGTGCCCCGGAAGGGATCGGGGGCAGTGAAAAAGGGATCGGGGACAGTGAAAATGTCAGGGGAGATAACCTAAGATCTCGACCGTCTAAGTCCCTTGGTAGCTGACAAAGGGCTGCCAGGCGACGATCCCAGGATAGAAGAGCACTCACCGGCCTGGAAAACCCTAAGGTGCCACCTCGGAACCCGGGAAAGAATATCCCAGGAGATTCGGGGTCGGTGCAAGAAGGCAGAGACTTGAGGGATAAGTTGAACACAAAGAAGGCCGGAGCCTCAAAAGGGGCCAGCTCAGCAATCTCGACGGAAGAGGCAAGAGCTATTATGGAGCATGTGACGAGCCTAGAAGAAAAGTTCATAGGTGACGTTGCCAGCTTAAAGAAAGACGCCAAGAGTCAGGTGAGCCACCTATAGAAAAACCTGGGACAGGTGGCAGAAGTGGTCAACATTGACATCACTCGCAGCCAAACGCACGACCCTCCTTTTACCGCAGAGACCATGGCGCCGCCCTTACCTGACAAATACAAGTCCCCAACGATCCCACCATACGACGACAGAGGGGATCTTGATGATCACCTGGAAATGTACATGGGGCAAATGCTTCTGCACAGATATGTGGAGGAAATAATGTGCTGAGCGTTCCGGAACCACTTGACGGACTCTGCCAGAAGATGGTTCCGGACACTCAAACCCGAGTCCATCTCCAGCTAGGAAGAGCAGAAGGAAGCCTTTTCCCTCCAGTTTATCGGGGTAAAGAAGTATATCCCGCCAAAACAGAACTTGACGATTGTATACTAGAAACTGAACGAGTCATTAAAGGAATGGCTCGTGAGGTACGGGGAAGCCGTCGCCGCCACCACAGATATGACGGATCGAGAGGCCCTAATGGGGGCCCTGTCCAGTATGAAAAAGACCACGCCGTTTAAGCGTGACCTGAACCGGAAGCCCCCGGCCACCTATAAAGAGTTTCTGGCACGAACGTAGGGGTATATCAATGCTAAAGAGGCTGATGCAAACGTCCCTGAACACAGGTCCAATAAAAATAAAGGACCAGAGCAGGGGTCGACCTCGGGAAAGTAAGATAATTAGAAATGATGAGGCGGGGGAAACGGAGAGAAGCAGACCACGTCGACGCCAAACCCACTAGAGATAAAGAAGCCAACGCAGGATGAAAATCGAAAGCCTCGGCTGCTCCAATGGTATGACTTCTATCACGAGCTCACTATAGGCATCGAGGAAGTATTCAACTAGGTCAGATGAGGTAACTTATTACGCCGACCGGAACCAATGAGGTCAGACCCAAACTGAAGGAACCAGAACAAGTACTGTCGGTTCCATGGTGACATCGGCCATAATACAAACGACTGCGCCGACCTGAAGGATGAGATTGAAAGGTTGATCCATGAGGGGAGGCTGCAAGAATTCAAGGCAGCATGGTGAGGTCATGGTCCTAGAAATGACGGTCGATGTCGAGAGGATAATGGGCGAGGCAAAGATCGCGAGCCGGTCAGCATCATAAGGACCATACACGGAGGGCCATACCTTGGTGGGGACTCAGGGAAATCCCAGAAAAGTTATGCCCACGAGGCCATGGGGTATACCAGGAGAGGTTTTGGGCTCTCTCCATTACCAAGGTGGCAAAATTTAACAACACTGACTTGGCATTCACAGAGGAGGATGCCAACAGGGTCCATTTCTCCCACAATGATGCCTTGGTGGTAAAGGCAATTATTGGGAACCACACCGTGTGTGGGATCCTAGTGGACAATAGGAGCTTGGTGGATATTCTATACTCCGATTGCTTTGAAAAAATGGGAATTCTAAAGGAACAACTCGAGAAAGCAACCCGACCATTGTTTGGATTCACGGGGGACTCAGTCATCCCCCAAGGAACAATCTGATTGCCCATCACCGTGGGAGAAAGACCTAGGCAGGCCACCACAATGGCAAACTTTGTGGTGATAAAGGGGGGCTCACAGTATAATGTTGTAATTGGATGGCCGACCCTCCAGGCACTAAGAGCAATAACCTCCATTTATCACCAGAAGGTAAAATTCCTAACCCCCGATGGCATAGGAGAGATGAAAAGCAACCAGTACGAGTCCAGAGTAGCATACTCAGATGCCATACGCGTGTATGATCAGCTGGGGAAACAAGAAGTAAGAATGGTATGACAGGGACCAGTTGAGGACATAGATCCTAAGGTCACGGAAGAGACATGGTCCCAACCAGTTGAGCAGCTGGCCAGCAGGAACCGATGAGGGTACTGAAGATAGGGTCAGACCTGCCGTCGGCGCTCAAAATCGAGGTTGAGGAATTCCTAAGGAAAAATCTAGATGTGTTCGCCTGGACGCATGTGGCCATGGAAGGCATCGACTCCCAAGTCATATGCCATGCTCTGAACGTCGACCCCACCCTTTCCCCAAAACGTCAAAAGTGCCAACCAATGAATCCAGAAAGGTACGAGGCTTTAAAGGAAGAGGTCAACAAACTTATCAAAAATAGTTTCATCAGGGAGGCTCATTATCCCAGATAGGTTTCAAACCCTGTCCTAGTAATAAAACCTAATGGGACGTGGAAAACGTCTATCGATTTCAGCGACCTCAAGAAGGCCTGCCTAAAAGATGGTTTCCCACTTCCTCGAATAGATCAGATGGTCGACGCCACTGCTGGGCACAACCTGCTGAGTTTCATGGATGCCTACTCTGGCTACAACCAAATTCCAATGCATCCATCTGATGAAGAGATACGTCATTCATAACAGACAAGGGCCTTTATTGCTACAAGGTAATGCCCTTTGGCCTGAAGAACGCAGGGGCAACGTACTAAAGACTAATAAACAAGATGTTTGCTAATCAAATCGGATGAATGGTGGAGGTATATGTCGATGACATGCTAGTAAAAAGCGTTGAGGGCATGCAACACGTCGACCATTTGAGCGAAATGTTCGACGTATTAAGGAAATACTGCATGAAGCTAAACCCTCTGAAATGCGCTTTTGGGGTCGGATTAGGAAAGTTCCTTGGCTTTATGGTCAGTTGCTGAGGGATAGAGGCCAACCCAGAAAAGATAAAAGCATTGCAGGATATGAGGTCTCCCACGAAACCAAAAGAGGTCCAAAGGCTCACCGGTTGCGTCGCCGCCCTCAATAGATTCATATCTAAGGTGACGGACAAATGCGTCCCCTTCTTTGATGCTTTGAAAGGGGGTAAGTGTTTTGAGTGGACACCTCAGTGTGAAGAGGCCTTCCAGAGGATAAAGGAGCACCTTGACAGACATCTCATCCTATCAAAGCCCATACCTGGTGAGAAGTTAAGCCTCTACCTCTCCGTATCAAAGCATGCCGTGTGCTCGGTACTGATCAGAGAAGAATGAATCCAGTTACCGGTCTACTACATAAGCAAGAGGCTCCTAGACGCCGAGTCAAGATACACCCGGATGGAACAGTTAGCTCTCGCCTTGATGGTGGCCTCAAGGAATCTTTAACACTATTTTCAGGCCCACGCCATATGGATCCTAACGAACCACCCGCTAAGGCAAGCATTACAAAAGCCTAAAACATCAGGTCGACTCTTGAAATGGTTGGTAAAGCTGAGTCAATTCGACATTGAATACATACCGAGGGCAGCAATCAAGGGACAAGCATTAGCAGACTTCCCGGCCGAATTCTCCCATAGACTAACGTTAGACACTGACGAAGAAGTTAACGAAATAAGGTGGAAGCTTTACGTAGATGGAGCGTCGAATGAAACTGGGTCAGGAGCTGGCGTCATGCTAATAAGCCTAAAAGGTCATAAAATCACCTCGGCGATACGATTTAGATTCAAGGCGTCAAACAATGAAGCAGAATATGAGGCGCTGATCACATGATTACGGTTAGCAAGTCATTTAAAAATTGAGAAACTTGAAATTTGTAGTGACTCTCAATTAGTGGTCAGGCAGGTAAAATAGGAGTATCAGGCACAAAGAGAAAGGATGGGGGCCTATCTAAGAAAGGTAAAGGAAGAACTTAGAAAGTTCAAAAGCTATGAGATACAACAAGTGCCAAGAACCGAGAATACAAATGCCGATGCCTTGGCCAAGTTAGCATCATCCAAAGATTCGGACCTATTAGGGGTCGTCGCCATTGAGAAATTGGAACGGCCAACCATAGATAAGGCAATAGAAGCCCTGGCTATTTAGACAGCTGGAGACTGGATGACACCCCTTGTCCGGTATTTGATGAACGCAGAACTGTCCAATGACAGAGATGAAGCCAGAAGCATCAGGTACAGAGCCACCAGATACCTACTATTTGACGGTCTGCTATATAGACAAGGCTTCTCAATGCCTTTGCAGTGGTGCCTAAATGATCATGAGGTGCAGGAGGTCCTCAGGGAGATCCATGAAGGAGTGTGTGGTAATCATACTAGGATCTCTAGCTCTTAAGGTTTTAAGGCAGGGGTACTATTGGCCTACGCTTAAAAAGGACGCGTTTCAATACGCTTAGTGTTACAATAAGTGCCAACGATATGCCAAAATTTCTAGAGCACCCCCAGAGAATCTAACTTCCATTCTTAGCTCATGGCCTTTTGCCAAATGGGCGATCAACCTGATTGGACCTCTACACCTTGCACCCGGGGGCCTTAAGTTTGCTATTGTCGCTGTAGACTACTACACCAAGTGGGCTGAGGTGAAAGCTCTTACTACAACCACTGAGGCAGATTGCACCAACTTCATATGGAACAACATTATATGTAGGTTTGGCGTTCCACACTCAATCGTGTCTGATAACGGGAAGCAATTTGACAACGCCTTGACGCGCAAATTTTGTGATGATTTGGGCATACGAAAGGACTTCTCAGCCCCGATACACCTACAGTCCAATGGCCAAGTGGAGGCCATCAACAAGATCCTAAAGTACACCCTGAAAAAGAAGCTCGATGACTTAAAAGGTAAATGGGCCGAAGAACTTCCCAAAGTCTTGTGGGCATATAGAACGACGAGTTGAACCACCACGGGCGAAACACCATTCTCTATGGCATACGGAATCGAGGCTGTTCTCCCTATGAAGATTGAGATGCCGACTCTAAGAACGGTCGTGTATGACACCAACATAAATATGGAGGCCATGAACAGAGAACTCGACCTACTGGAAGAAAAAAGGCTCGACTCCCAATTACGACTCGCAGCTTACCAAAAAAGGACAGCCCGATACTACGACAAGAAGGTCAAATGAAGAAAGTTTGTCCCAGGAAACCTGGTGTTAAAAAGGGTGACGCAGAGCACTAAACCAAAAAATACTAGCCCCTTGGGCCCGACTTGGGAAGGACCCTACCACATAAGGGAGGTGCTACGCCCAGGAACCTACGTTCTGGAAAGCCTCACCGGCAAACGGATTCAACACCCATGGAATGCAGAGCAGTTAAAGCTGTACTACCAATAGTATACGAATTCTTACATTAATTGTGTTTGGCATTTCATTAATACAAATGAGGCTTATTTATAGCACACATCCAAAAATTAACCCTTTAAATATGTCTGTCTAAAAAACGAAGTTTTTCAAACATACATGGGGGGAGTAAAGGGTCTACGGTTCGCAAAAGACATACATATACCTAATAAAATGTCGTCTCCTCAAAAGGGAGAGACGATTTACTTAGTAAATTTTAAAGAATTTGCCAAGACGATGACCCTAGGGGCAAAATAAAACGTCGTCTCCTCAAAGAGGAGAGACAATTTACTTAGCAAATTCTAAGGAATTTGCCAAAATGATGACCCTAAGGGGCAAAACAAAACGTCGTCTCCTCAAAGAGGAGAGACGATTTACTTAGCAAATTCTAAGGAATTTGCCAAAACAATGACCCTATGGGGCAGAACAAAACGTCGTCTCTTCAAAGAGGAGAGATGATTTACTTGAGCATATTTTAAGGAATTTGCTAAAATGACGACCCTAAGGAGTAAAATGAGACATCGCCCCTTCCAAGGAGGAGAGACGATTCTCTTAGCAGAATTAGCAAAACTTTTAAATATATATATATATATATGTATGTATATATAAAAGCAATCTGATGCATATAACAAAAATATATATAGATAATATATGTATACATATACATGATCCATTGTCTGAATAAGTGAAACAATATTACAAGAAAAGAAGTTATAGTTTGACCCCCAACATCTTAGGCCTCATCGGCTCCACCGCCTTGGCTGCCACCACCTTGGTTGCCACCGCCTTGGCTACCTTCACCGCTATCACCTGCCGCGTCCCTAGCTCTACCGCTGCCTTCGTCGCCCTCGCCTTCGGCAGGTGAACCTTCATCATCTGAAGGGGGATCATAGAGGAAGTCTAAGTCGAGGCCAGGTAGATGCCTGTTAATCCTTGCCACGATCTGCTCGCCAACAGACATCATGTCACTGGCGCTTATATCGTACAACTTCTCGGAGGCTTTAAAATCCTCGACGGCCTTAGCAGCGATGACCACATCATTTTGAGCGAACTCGGCAGAAGCAACAAACTCCTTAACCCTCTCCGCCTTGCCCAGGTCATAGCCCTTCTACTTACCAAGGTTGTATCCCTCCCTTCGGAAGGCATTCTTGGAGTCGGCAACCTCTTTACGGATGAGTTCAGTCTTTTTTCGGGCACACTCCAGATCTGTTTTTACTTCCTTCAGCTCTTGGGTGACGCGGGTAAGCTTCTTTGAAGTCTCCTCGTTACTGTCTCTTTCCTTTTTCAGGAGAGCCTTCAAACGCCCCTCGATGCTGTCCATTCCCCTACTTCTCTCTTCCACCTTAACCATGTCCATAAAATTGAGAAGAGAGAGGATGAGGGACTGCCAAGTCAAAAAGAATCTGTTAATAAGGGAAAAAGAAAGATAGAAAGGCATAACACATAGGCAGCGAAGTATACATGGATATGGAGGGAGATCTGCTGACTCATACGGCTGATCAAGGAAGCCGGAGTCGCGCTCTCCCAGTCCTGCTCAAAGAAGGACTCGCACAGAGCCTAGAAGATGATGGAAAAGTAAGGAGGCAGACTCAGTGCCGCTTCAATCTGGGTAGGAGCAACATCGGGAATGATAAACTGTGGGTCGAGGACCCTTTCCCCAGGAAGCAGCAGGCGCTCTTAGGGCAGAGGGGCCTCAAAAGCATTGGTAGTATCAATTACCGGTGAAGGCTTGGCCTCCGTCACCGACGTTTCAGCCGGTCGAGACCTCTTTAGTTTTGGCGTCTCCCGGGAAGATGAAGGCTCGACTGTAGATGGGGGCCTTGGCGGGACATTGGCCGTGGCAGTGTCGCTCGGCTTCTCGCTTGGCTTCGGCTTCTTGGAACGCCTCTTCTCGCCAAGCACGCACAATTATAATTTCTTCATATTTACATCACAGCCAGTCAGAAATACATACCGGCGACACGTAAAAAAAAAAACTGAAACTAACCTCCGGCTGTGAAGTTGAAGAAATCTTTGACCTCGGCAGTGTTGTCAGGGGAAGGAAGGGAAAGCAGCAAACTAGAACTGTCCAAGTTATCACGTGTTAGTAGGGTACTAATGTGATGGAGGGACTCGGGGAATCTGAAGGCTTGCTTCACCCTTGCAAGACGACTCACACCTCGGCGCTTAAAGGGCGGGTCGGCTGGGTGAACGTAGAACATGCCCTTCACCATAAAAAAACATCAGCTTCCAGGCATGTGACGACGAGGGTAACCCCAATATTAATTTTCCTAAAATGGGCTGGGATCTCCCGAGTCTACCCAAAAAATACCAGCCATCACACCTAGGGATCTGGCATAGTTTGTATACAAAGTGAAACTTATCCAAAGGCAAGTCCACATTAAACCTTTGGTCCCAAAAAATCCACATACTGGCAATAATGTACCAAAAGTTTGGGGCCAGTTGTGTGGGGGAGATGCCATGGAGGTCACACAATGACTTAACAAATAGATGTATGGGGAGTGTCATCCCCGCCGTGAGGGCACGGGTGTATACGGACATATAGCCCGGGGGCGGTTGTCTCGCCCTAAAGTGCAGATCTGGTAGGAGATACTCGAACCACCGGCCGTCCACGCGCCCCTTCTTGTATGCGCGAACGATGTCCCTCTTCCGCGTCTTCGGCACAACAAAGTCAGTAGTAAAGGACAGTTGATCCTCGTCTGCTCCTATGGAGGCCACAGGGACACCCGTGAGGCGGCCGTTACTGCCAAACATGATGCCTCCTACCAAGGAGCCGATACTGCTGGAAGAGTTGGCCTCACCTTCGACCAGGCAATCGACGCTATCCTCATCATCACGTGGGCCAGGGACGTAGTGCTCGACCTCCATCAGAAGTGAGTCACTGGCGATAGAATAGGAGGGAGACTCGGTGGCTGGCGTTGGATCCGGCCTCACGAGAGGCACAGAAAATGATCCCCCTCGACGTTTTATCCCTCTAGAAGCCATTACTGTAAAGGAAAAATCTAAGGTCAGTTCCTATAAGTCGAGAGGGGAAGGAAAGATAGTTCGGTGCTTAAAGGTTGAAATGTCTTATTAGTTAAAATTTGGGTTAAAGCGACAACAGTTCAAACCTGGGAGTGAACTGAACAGGAGACAACTCAAGCAGAGCGATGACCATTCAAACTAACCTAGAATGCCAAACAAAAAATCCAGAATCACTCAAAATGCCTACGACCACTCCAAGACATGGCGGACGCTACCAAACACAGGTTCAAACCTCTCTTATCGTGCCATTCCCAACTATTCCCACCACTTAGAAAACAATCCACCACATTCCAGACACGAGAAATGAAATGAATGGGAAGGGAGTTTGAGAAGATGCTTACCAAGGAATTAGGAGCAGGAGAGGTGCACGAGTTCTTGAGAAGAATGCCGCTGGTGGCCTGTGAAATGGCAAGGAAAAAATGGTTCTAGAGAAATTTTGGCAGAGTTTCGGCTACTTCAAGGTGTTCTTCGAGTGACTCGGACATGAAGAGACCCTTTATATTAACCCAAGGGCCTCGAGCCCCAGCCATCCAATCAGATACATTCGCATCAAACGGTGGGGGCATAGGAGTCTGATCCAATGGCTGGGGGAAAGGCGGGAGCCTAAGGGGTCACAATCCAGTGGCCCAGGTTCGCCCATTCAAATGAGAGGCCAGGTCAGCACGGCGATTGAACAGACGCGATGTTTGCGCTTCTTGAGGGGTGTCGAAGGACCAAGGCCATCATTACAAAAAAGGTTCAGAGTTAGGCTCCCACGCCCGAAGCAAATGAAAGAAGAACCAGAGCAAACCCCAGACCAAGCTCGAGGTAGTTCGAAGAAAAGCCTCGACCTGGGGGGCAGCTGTTGTGTGGGAAAATTCACACCGACACGTCAGACAACGACTAGGCCACACGCGGCCCCATGCCTGCCACGTCATTTAGCCCTTGACGCCCTAGCCTCATAGGTCTTTCTCGTATGGCAGGAGAGCCGAATGTATAAGACCGAGACCGACGACCTCATACACAGTCGAGGTCTGCGAGATCCACTTGTACAACATAATGCAATAAAGTTGGTCACGAGAGAAGCTATCCTTAGCAGGTTTTAGCATAGGCACAGACGGCTGAGCGCAAGCAACTAGATCCACATCCCAAGGACGACTCCTTAAAAGATCCGCCGTATATCCCTGAGGTTGCGTCTGGGTTTGGAGAAGGTAAGTTGCTTCAGAAATGATTACATGCCCCTAAACTGCCTGGAACGGATCAATAAATGCTACAGAGGATCTACAGAGCCGTAATAGGGGGAAAAAGTGGATGAGTGAACAGTCCAAAAGGTGCTGACAGGCTACGGTCTAAGCTAACAAGGCAATAGGCCACTCGAGTGAATTGGGCCCCTTGAGGAAAAGGCCCAATGGTCCAAACCACCTTCCATTGGGTAGAGACTTAGGCAAAATCCCCCTATAAAAGGGAAGAGCCCCCGAGAGAGAGGGGGGATGAATTCTTTTGCTTACACATGTAATTTGAAAGAACAAAGATAAGAGAAATACAATATAGTGGATGTAGCTCTTAATTAACAGAGTGAACCACTATAAAATTCTTGCGCGTTCTTACTTTCGCAAGCACAATCCCGTTTACTTCATAGCCTAGCAAAAACCTTACTACAAATTCTAACATATACGGTGAAATCATAAGTTCCAAACCGGTAACCCAACAGACTACCGCGGGGTAATCCGGTAAGGTCTTGTTGACGAAATTCCACCGTCAACAAGCAGTATTACCAGTTAATCGAATTCTTGATTTACAGGGTTATCACTGATCAGAAATCCTTCAGAATGCAATGCTGGTGTTGGAGATTTGCAACAGTCTAGTTCATTTTCATTGTTCGATGCACGTGCTTAAAAAATATTGTTTCAAGTGTCTGAGTTAAAAGCAATCGTATATATTCTACAGACCAGTTTGGCTTATATGTATTCAATCTGTGACAATGTTTGTATAATTTCCTTTCAACTTTTTTTTCTTTTGTTTGTTTGTGTGAGAGTGGAGTCTGTTGTTTAACTTTCTCGTGTTTCGCGTGTCTCTGTTGTTTGGCATTCACTTTGTCTGCTTTCGCTGATTTGACTTTCTCAATCAAAATCATATTCGTCTGAAAGAAAAATAGAAAACGACAGAGATATCCATGCATATGACATGGTTAAAACAACAATATCCATGCAAACTAATGTACGTATATGAACTCTAAACTAGCTAAAATATTATGGGCACATGTCTCTAGGAGTTGTTTCCTTATCTAGAGATTTAAAAGTCTACTTGTATTTTCCTAAAAATTTCTTGTACAGTTTCTGCTATAGTGAATAAATGCAGAATTCCAAAATTATTCAATTCATAATAACAAATAATTTGGTGACTTTTTACTTGCGGATCCTCTAATAATTTTGAACTAGAATGAAAATTAAGCATACAGAAAATCATTATTACAATTCCATAAGGTATTCTCATAAGAAAAAATTGAGGGCAGCCCTTCTTCTTGCAAATAATTGGGAAAGCGATAAAGACTGTGATAAGATTTTGTCTTTTATGTTTTAAACTTATAATCTAATTGTAGATATTCAGAACATTAGCATATATGTCCAAATTACTAAATACTAACTTTGATCATTTCACAAAGATTTTAGTACTACTTAATAAGCAATAAAAAAGAAAATAAAATCAAATGAAAGATAGCGAAAACACGCCTGATAAAAAAAAAATCACACACCAGAAAACAAACTTCAATAAAAAAGAAAATAAAGTCAAATGAAAAGAAACTGGATCACAAGAACACATGCACATCACAAACTGGATCACAAGAACACAAAGGCAATCAGCTCAGCAACATCGTTTTGGGATGCAAAGGTGGCCTGTCATGTGCCAACTTTCGCCTCCATCGCATTGCGCATAAGGGCATGCCGGAATGTAGACTCTGTCAAAATGCAGGTTCCATGCTGCGTTCGGGTCTTGAGTTGAGAAGGGGGTCCAACTAGCAGTCGAATTCTCGTATCTACTATGCGTGATGCGATTGAACTTCTCCACGTCCTTATTCTTGTTTATGTCATCCGGGTCGATGTCGACAATGAAAATATCGCCATAAGGCCTCACAGAGTGCACGAAAATAGGCAAAGAGATAGGATCCACGGACACCGCAGCAAGATCCGCAGTCACAACAATGCTCTTTCCGTCCGGACTAAAGAACGGATGGTTGACATGCCCTGCAAGATCACTATCACTTCCTAACACTCTTACCTCCACTGACGGATTATTCGCCTTCACTAGAAATACCGCAAAGTATCCTGGATCAAGACCATTGTCAAGTTCCGGTGCATCTTCTGGCTTGTCGCGGGTTGACGAAAAGACTATCCAATCTCCCCTTGGGGACCATTGGCAATGTGTGTCAGTCGAAGCCCCATTTGTTAGCCTTGTTATTATGCCATCCCTATATTCGCCTAATTCTGCATTCTCCATTATGTATAGGTTCGTGTATCTCTTATCCCCTCCGTTTCTTGTAGATCGAAATACTAATTTCGTCCCTATTACATTAAGTTAAACAAATTCTAGTTCTATTAATTATATCACGTTATAACAGGAATTTTGAAAGGAATTAGAAGGAGCAAGTATAGCCAGGAAGTTATTACCAGCTGGATTGGTGGATGGGAAGGCGTTATTGGAAACTCTTGTTAGCTGTATACGATGTTTTCCGCCACGGGACACTTCGGGGATGTTGCAGATGTCCAGACTTTGGGCGGAGTTGAAAGAAGGTCCCGTGCATACATAGAGAATATCCTTTTCCTTATTTTGGTTCCAACCGTCGAGAAGATGTTGTCGGGGCCTTTCGTCTGCATAGGAAAAAAAAAACAAAAAGAAAAAACTCATCTTAATTATATACAATGGCGTATAAATTAAGTGATACTTTATGATCTTTTGCATTTAGATGACGCA
>NW_010358943.1:0-591 GCF_000414095.1 Morus notabilis | reverse complement strand
CCCCCCCATTTTTTTTTTTTTTTTTTTTTTTTTTTTTTTTTTTTTTTTTCAAGTATGTACACAGTGTTGTTTTCTTTAACAGTATAAAACAAAACTACAAATGAAGAACCATTTAATATATGAGTTTAAATCAGGGTTTAGATAAGTAGTTTTGATATAACTTTTGAAATTTAAATTTTTAAAAGAGAAAAACACGACAATAGAATCAAAACTATAAGTTTGAACCCATCAAAAACCCATATACTAAACATACCGTAAAAGAGTTTGAGGCCCTTTTGTACAAAAATACTGGAGAGTTCCATGGTTCCTACCACCATATCTAAGCGAAATTGTAGTAGATAATAGATTTATAAAACTAAATTAAAGTCTCGTTCATTTTGCTGATTCGAGTTTAGAAATCGAGTTTTGCTACAGTAAAAAGCTCCCAGAAACAGTTACATCTAACTTTTTTGCTACAGTAAAAAGTTCTCACATAACATTGCATCTCAACTCGAATTAAAAACTTGAATTAACGAACCGAACAGGCCATAAGTAAATAGCAGATTTTAAAATTATTTGAAGTAAATAACAATTTATCATGTAAATGTTTCA
>NW_010358942.1:0-6477 GCF_000414095.1 Morus notabilis | reverse complement strand
CCTCCCGGCTCATCGGAAAGCTCTCGTCGAGCCGAGTTTGGATTGGTGTCGTGCGGCTGCCAACTCCGCCGGATGAAGGCACACTTATTTCGAAAAACTCAAAACTTCCAATGGCCATAACATTTCTGTTCAACCTCCGATCGGAGTGATTCCGGTCTCTATGAACTCAGAGTGACGAGAGGAACAAGACACACCCGAATTTTGTCATTGATTCCCGCCGAAAAAGCTTCACCGCAACCACCCTCCACAGCCGCCACACCTCCTCTCGGAAAACCGCAGTCCCGGCGGTGGTGAAGTGCACCACCCCCATCATTTCACTCAGAATCCATAGATGAGTCAATCCCGATCAGTAGCCACTGCCATCCTCACGAATCCATAGGTGAGTCAATCCCGATCAGTAGCCATTGCCATCCTCACCGATTTATAGGAATTCGAAGTCGCCGCTGCTACTCTCCATGGAGGAGTTTGGTTCCGTCGATTTTGGCCGTCATTTCTCATGTCGTTGGTGTCAAAAAACTCAAAAGTAAGTGAGTAACAAAAGTCCCAACTCAATTTTTTCGATATGTGGCTGAAAAACTGAGAACTAAGTCACCGGAAACCGAGAATCAAGTCGGAAAATTCAAATGGATTTTGCCTTATTCCTAACTTAACACAGTAAATTACTTTTTTGCCCTTAACTAAGAAAGTGAAAAATGATGACTCGTGCTAATGGCGAATTATTCATGAAGAAAATTTATTATTTTTAAAATTTAGGAGATATTTTATTCAAACACTTATAATTGAGGGGAATAAATATAATTTGTCTAAAAAATAATTTAAAAAAAACCCTGTAATGTAGTGTAATTTGTATATCCATTCATTTATTTTAAATGAACTAAAACGCAGCGTTTTATTAAGCAACTGTTGAATTATAATTCATGAGAGCCAATGCAGGCACGGAATCTGACATGAATGGCTGTCATTAATTCTTGCCACTGTTTCCACTCTCTCTCTTCTTCTCCTCCTCCTTCATCAATTTCTGGTTCTCTACACTCATCACCAACACCAAGGCCTCGGATTTCAGCCTCAACGGCCCCCTCTCACATGGACCTACACAACCAGGGCCGTTCAAAGTTCATGGAGTTTCCGTACGTCTCGGCCCCACACAAGAAGCTCATGGTGGATCTTGTATCGACGGTGGAGAATCGCCTTGATTCTCAGCTCTTTTGAGATTATATCCCTCTATCGGTTCTTTATTACCCCTGTCAATACCTAATCTCCATTCCGTTTGAGTTTAGGGGAAAATATCTCCTGCGGACATTAAGCGCATTGCAAAGGATCTGGGTGAGAACTTCACTGACGAAGAGATACATGAGATGGTCGAGGAAGCTGACCGAGACCGTGAGTCAGCCTATGTTCACTGCACTTTCCCCTTTTGTTTTGTTGTCTATATTTCGTGCGTTGCTAACGTTTACTTTATGTTCACTGCACTTTTCCCTTTTGTTTCGTTGTTTTTACCTGTTGCGTTGCCAGTATCTTCTTCCAATTTGTTTATGTTTCGCCATTCATATGCAATTTTGAGATATATCTGCTGCGCAATTTGATTCTGATTTTCGTATGTTATTAAATAGGAAGCTAATATGATATGTACTACCTAGTGCCGTTTATTGTCATCATGGTCTATCCAGTAAATTACTAATAACCATTTGGTTTGCAGGTTTGAATTGGTGTAGTTTTGAACAGTTATGGTTTAAACTGAAAATTTTGAATCTATGTGATTTAAATTGTAATTCGAACTGGCATTTGGAATAAAACATCACGTTAAAGAAAGTGGCATTGTAGTAAAGAATTGAGAAGTATACTGAACTTATCAATGGTTTCATCAACATAATGAAACCTTAATTAGTATAAATAATAAAGAGCATTGGTTATAGGAAGATAGAACTCACTATCTATATGAGTGATAAGACCTACATAGTATAACTACATAATTTTGGAACCTTCCATTTTCGTCGAGTTTCAAGCATATGATGCGATTCTTAATCTTTGTTAGTTGCGATGATGAAATGGTAGTTAGTGGAACAAAAATCGTTTACATGTCCATGGGATAAGATCTTATCACTCATATAGATAGTGAGTCCTATCTTCCTATAACCAATGAAATCTCACAAAATCATAAACGCCTAATTAATGAAGTTAGAACTATTAAAAATAGCTCGAGCGCAGCGAGACATAAATAATGTCGACTAAAAGAAAAGAGGTAGTAAATACTGAAATATAGCAAATAATTTGGATTATTTTCTAAATAATGAATTAAAATTTTAATAATTCACATTATTTCACGATTATGTTACAAAATTCTATAATGTTTTTAAGGTAAACTATGTAATTTTTCTATCCCTCGAATATTCGAACAAAGAGATTTTGTAATTTTTCTATTTCGCAAAGAAGACGGTCACGAGTAATAGCTTGAATCGTCCGTCAGTGATTTTCAAGCAGCATCGTGTAGATTTAGGGTTTAGTATTTACCAAATTGGGAGTGCAGGGTGTATCTTGGATTTTCAAATGTTTGGTGTAAAATATACTATTAAAATATGCGGGATGTAAAATATTTCTGTTAAACTATAAGTAGACATTAGCTTAAAAAAATAAGGACCTATTACATTTATTCTCTCTGAACTATAAGCTTTTGAACAAAATGCCCCCTAAACTTTAAAAGTAACAATTTTTCCCCTGAACAATTTGTCGTTAGCGAGCGTCCCCCGTTTCTGCCCCTCAATTAAATTTTGAACGTTAAGTGCCATGTGGAAGTCGTTGAGACATTTAATTTTTATTCTATCCTATAGATTGGTCAATCTCGCCGAATCAGAAGCATCTCCACCCTCACTCTCTTTCCTCTCTCTTTCCTGTGCACGACCACCAAGCTCCGACAAGTATTCTGGCGTCCATTTTCGACACCTCCCGGCTCATCGGAAAGCTCTCGTCGAGCCGAGTTTGGATTGGTGTCGTGCGGCTGCCAACTCCGCCGGATGAAGGCACACTTATTTCGAAAAACTCAAAACTTCCAATGGCCATAACATTTCTGTTCAACCTCCGATCGGAGTGATTCCGGTCTCTATGAACTCAGAGTGACGAGAGGAACAAGACACACCCGAATTTTGTCATTGATTCCCGCCGAAAAAGCTTCACCGCAACCACCCTCCACGGCCGCCACACCTCCTCTCTAAAAACCGCAGTCCCAACGGTGGTGAAGTGCACCGGCCCCATCATTTCACTCAGAATCCATAGATGAGTCAATCCCGATCAGTAGCCACCACCATCCTCACCGATTTACAAGAATTCGAAGTTGCCACTGCTACTCTCCATGGAGGAGTTTGGTTCCGTCGATTTTGGCCGTCATTTCTCATGTCGTTGGTGTCAAAAAACTCAAAAGTAAGTGAGTAACAAAAGTCCCAACTCAATTTTTTCGATATGTGGCTGAAAAACTGAGAACTAAGTCACCGGAAACCGAGAATCAAGTCGGAAAATTCAAATGGATTTTGCCTTATTCCTAACTTAACACAGTAAATTACTTTTTTGCCCTTAACTAAGAAAGTGAAAAATGATGACTCGTGCTAATGGCGAATTATTCATGAAGAAAATTTATTATTTTTAAAATTTAGGAGATATTTTATTCAAACACTTATAATTGAGGGGAATAAATATAATTTGTCTAAAAAATAATTTAAAAAAAACCCTGTAATGTAGTGTAATTTGTATATCCATTCATTTATTTTAAATGAACTAAAACGCAGCGTTTTATTAAGCAACTGTTGAATTATAATTCATGAGAGCCAATGCAGGCACGGAATCTGACATGAATGGCTGTCATTAATTCTTGCCACTGTTTCCACTCTCTCTCTTCTTCTCCTCCTCCTTCATCAATTTCTGGTTCTCTACACTCATCACCAACACCAAGGCCTCGGATTTCAGCCTCAACGGCCCCCTCTCACATGGACCTACACAACCAGGGCCGTTCAAAGTTCATGGAGTTTCCGTACGTCTCGGCCCCACACAAGAAGCTCATGGTGGATCTTGTATCGACGGTGGAGAATCGCCTTGATTCTCAGCTCTTTCCCTGCACCCTCCCGCACGATGTTCAGTCCTACCACAACCAAAACGGGACCTCCCATGCTTCCCTCCACATCAGATCCGGCCACAAGTCGTCCCCTGTTTGTTCCCTCCCTCTTTGACCTTTTTCAACTTTCTAGCTTCCGAAAATGATTTCTGCTAATTTTATATACTTTTTAATTTCGCAAAAAATAATTAAAAAAAATTTCACTTTAGAAGTCGAACTTCAAGTTCACACGTGAAGATTATAATATTTTCATACATATATATATATATATATTATATGTATGTATGTATAGTTGGTTTTGCTGTGAAGCTTCCGTTGCCGTTGGTGGACAATGAATGGTGATTTTAGTCAAAGCATTAATTTTTCTTTGTGCTTGTCATGGATCATGGATGGGATGTGATGTGGTAGAAATTATATGGTTTCAGTACAATAAAGTCGTGTTAACCAGAAAAAAAAACAAAAAAAAAAAAAACACTAATTTAGATTAGACTTGTAATGGTCAATTGGTCGTGTTCTTCTTGGTTTGGAGTGGTAGTGAATGGTTTGTGCAAACCCAGTTTTTGAGCTCTCACCCAATCGTATGCTTACGTATGTTTGTACGCATTTATTTAGGTATAATGTTGAGTTTGAAGTATTGTTAGCTCAGCACGTAATATAACCCTGTTTGGTTTAACTATTTGAACCAAACAATTCAATTCAAATTGTATTTAAAGGTTTAAATTAGTATTTATTTTAGAAATAAAAAGAGATCATTCAAACTATCAATTAAGATTTAAATGGTTGATTTTAGAATTCATACCCTTAAAATTTACCATTTGAATTGTTGACAACAATTTAAAAACAATTATTTTTATTTTTTTTCTATCTTTAATTTTAAGCTTAAAAATGTTATAACTTTTTGTTTCATTTTCAATTGAGATTATTTTTTTTCCTTTATGTTTCTAAAGAGAGGAATAAATCTCCATCCATATTGCATATTTTTAACCTTATTTACAATGAGGTTTTATAAGATTTGTTACGCCTCTGTTTATTTCAATAGCTCAAACTGTTGTTTAGAATTCAAACCTTAGTTCAGGATTCAAACTGGTGTTTGGGAGTGAACAAGGACAGGACAATTCAAACCATCAACAATGGTTCAATGACAGCTCAAATTGTTGATTTTAAAATTCACCGCCCCTCTAAATTTAACAGTCTGAATTGTTGTCAACAGTCTAATAGTTTCAGATTCTACTTTTTCTCTCTCTTCAATTTCAATCTTAAAAGTGTTAAAACTTATTCGTTTTAATTTCGATTGAGATGATTTTTTTTAATGTGTTCATAATGAATAGAGGAATAAATCCCCATCCATATTGCATATTTTTTAATGTCATTTATAATGAGGTTTTATAAGATTTGTTACAAAACCTGAATAACAGTTTTCAACACTTTATCCAAACACAGTTCGGATTTTATTCTCAATTCAAATTACAATTTATTTGCATATCTAAACAACAGTTTTGATCACAGTTTAAATCACAAGAGTTCAGATTCTACATTTCTAACAAAAAATGTTCAAATCTCCACAGTTTGAGTTGTTGAACTAAACAAGCCCTGCAAAACTCTAATGACAGCTTTCAACACTTTATCTAAATACAATTCAGATTTTATTTCCAAATCAAATTACAATTTATTTACATATTTAAACGTCGGTTTGAATCACAATTAAAATAACCACAACTAAAACTAAATCAACAATTTGAGTTGTTAAACCAAACAAGCTCTAACGAATTCTCATCAGGTGTCCCTATTCTTTCTTGAGTTAGCAAATTAAGCTAGGACATTTACTTAAAGTAGTCTTTAAGAAGGCCATTCACCCCACTGTCTCTTCTTAATTTGGATTTTCTTCTATATGGTACTTTTGGAGTTGAATAGTTTCGTTTCATAGTTTGTCTCTAGTATGCAAAGAATAATCCACCGACCCGTAACAGAGAAGTTTTAAACTTCAAAGAGATTTCAAGTTCAATAAAACAATGCTTCACACTGCCGAAATTGCATTTTTACCCCACTTATAGAGTGTTAATTGTACAAAAATATGAGAATTAAATTGCCCTTTTTCTGGCCAGAGCAACTAGGTAGGGATGCAGAAGGATCTCTTCGAAAGCAGGAAAAGAAAGTGAATTAGTAATATGTGTTAACTGTGGAGATTAAGGCTTCCATATAGCCGACCCCAATTAAGTTGGGATTAAGGCTTGTTGTTGTTGTGTTAAGTTATAGGGTCCAATTATGCCCTGATAATAGAATGTGTCCCGCGTTTTTGTTTAACTTCTTTTTCTGCTGACTTTATTGCTATCTGTAATATAGAATTAGAGCGTCTTATTCTTAACCATATGAAATCTCAAAGT
>NW_010358941.1:131753-136349 GCF_000414095.1 Morus notabilis | reverse complement strand
GATGGAGTCTTGAATATTGTGAATATTAGGATTTTGGGTCATGGATTCTAGTGAATAAGAGGTATTTATACTAATTTTTTAGGGTTTTCTTAAATATGTGAAGGGGTTTTGTTTTTGGATCATTGTTTGAGAGGTGTGCATTTCATAGTTACTGACATGGATTTGCAGGTTTCTGGTTAAGGATGGGCTTGAGATTGAAGACGATGATTAGGGATTTCTCTTTTTGTTTTTGGTTTCTTTTCTTTTTCCTTTCTAATGTTAAGTTATTTTTTATTTCTTTTTATTATTTTTTATTAATTAATCTTTTGTTTATATATAATTAGAATTTAATATTTGTAATTAAACTATAATAGAAATGTTAGTATTACAAATGAAAGTGGATGAAAGGTGCACATTGATCTATTTTCTATAGACCATGGGTGTTTTAAACTGTTTTAAAAAATTAAGTGACATTTTAAAATATGGTACATATTTTAAATACATTTATGAAGTTAATCCAAATAGAAAATAGAAACATAATCTAATAGATAATCTTTTTTTTTGGTTGAAAATAGAAAAATAAATTAACAGATTAGGAAATATAATCTAAAAAATATGAATCATGAAGTATAATTTGACATATTATAGTCGGCGACTGACACTGGAGTCAAAAACGACCTATCCTTTCTCGGTTGATAATAAAAAAATAATATGTCATATTATGAAGTATAATCTAACATATTATGACCAAATATAGATGCCGACAGTCGATGGCAGAATCGGAGGCAACATCTTTGTAACACCCTCGTTACCGTACATCAAATTAGATAACTTATCAAACTTTATTAGTAACGGTGCACTACGTACTTAATATTCTCTTTAACTCATTTCTTAAAAGTGGGGTTAAATTTAAACTTTTCAAAACTTTAGATTTTCCTTCAAACAGTTCATAGTGTATATGTACATATATACTATATCAAAATGCCATAATAGTTCTATACATCAAAACAATGGTACAAATAACCAAAATATTGAAAATCTCTCCAAAAAACGTGGACGACCCTAGGTCAAGTGTCCATATGTACAACTTAGGGTCTGAACTGCTCCCTGGCTCATAAGTCTGTCAACTAAGTTCATTCCTTACCTGCAACACAAGATATACGTGAGCTGAAGCCCAGTAAGTAAATTATGCATGCTATGCACATCATGTACTTTAATATATACTATAATGCATGCTCATGCCTTTCTCTTTCTTTTCCTTCATTTATAGGCCTTTTTATTTAATGCTTGTGCCCACTACCATGGTGAAGCATGCCTGTAGGGCTTTCAGCATCGTAAACATAATAAGCATATGCATATCCCATGGGAGACTCCTCCTGGCGCCATCACTATAGCGGAGCTCAATGCTAACCTTATTCCATCGTTGCCCTGTCGAGCTCAAGTGATAAGGCGGCCCCTCACTGCAGTGTCATTCATAAATCATCATCATCATGTGGAGGAGTCGCTATCATCATTGGCCTAGCAATGGGACCTCGTCCTTTTGTATGGCGGTGTAATCCTAGCTCTAGGTATCATCATCATATAGTTAACCTAGCCATAGGACCCCATCCTTTTAACTGGCGGCGTAATCCCAGCTCTAGATCCTTTCATCATCATAGCTTTCCATAGTGGCACATCCAACTTTTTCATCTTTCTTACCTGTATTTCTTTCCTTTTTATTATAACATGGCATTTCATTGTGTCAATTTGCATTCTCATATATGCACAGTCATTCTTATTAAACATACCATGCATCAATGTTGTATGAAATTCCAATGATCACATGCATATCATAGGTGCATATATCCAATCATCATTCATAATCATCACATAACAACTAATCTTGTGTTGCAGTTGATAAATTTACTTACCTTTTGAGCTTTTGAAGGGAATGACAGCTCGGTCGGTCAAGTGTGCTCGGTCGGTTAAAATTTGAGAATGCAAATAGCATGATTCTCTTTAATTATCACCCTTTAATTCATTTAAAAACCAATAGCACTTATTTTTATTCATGTGAGGCTAATGCACATAGTTCCATTCAAAATGCATATATAGAAGTGACTCATTTTCCCTCTTTCTTCATACTTTCTTCTTTTCCTCCTCTTTTCCCACACTTTCACTTTCTCATGCTTCTTATGGCATTAACACAAGTGAATATACTTAAATACTTACTCAAGCATAATAAAATGCAGCCAATCACTTTCATAGCCCAATTACATAAAGCAAAGTAAGAACTAAGTAAAATAAAACCATATGCACTCATAGCATGCATAACCGGCTAGTAACACCTCCAATATCCTTAATTTGATTCCAAGAAATTAAACAAACTCTTCCCTATTTTTGGTTCAAAAGAATGTATAAATACATAGCCATACAGTTCAAGCACACTCAAACAAGCACACCCTTTCTTCTTTGCACAAGCACACATCTCACTTTGAATAAGCACACATCTCCCTCTTGAACAAGCACACACCTCACTTCCAACCTAGTTTTCCAGTAATCCCACACTAAATTAAATCATCCCAAACAAGAATAACAACTAACCAAGCAAAATATCAAGTTACAACAATTAAGGAGACTCAAAATCAAACAATCGAATTCAGCCCTCTCTCTTTCTCTTTCTTTTTTTTTTTTGAACAGCCATGGGATTCTTTTAAATTCATGAAATAAATCAGTTACAAACATATAAACTTAAAGAAAACATCAAAACTCACCTTCTTAGTGATTGGGGCTTGACTAATTAAACTTTCTAAGCTTGCTCTTTCTCTTTAATGGCAGAAAATAATGAGGGAGAAGAAAAAGGAAACTTGGCTGGAAGAGAAAACAAACAAGCACATAGGTCTCAAGGGGTGGACGTTCAAAATGGCTGATGCCTCACGTGCTTTGGGGTTTTAAGAGTGGTGAGCTACTTGCTTAATTATATCATCCCTAATAAGACAAATTCCACCTCTTAAGACTTAAATGAGCTGTTATGAACTTAATTACATTGAATTAACAATAATAAACAAGTCACTTTAAACACATTGGTGAAATTCATGGCTTAAATGTACAAATAAACCAATGCTAAATGCATAAGTTGAAAACTTGAGTTTATAGTGATCATATTCAATTTTGTATGCATTTAAGCATATACAAGAGAAAATCAAGCAATTAAATCACATTGTGTGCATTTACGGCCGTTTAGATTCATCTTGAGCACACTTGCCTTCCAAAGCTCATCCATTCATGCATTTCTTAAATCTCGACATGAAATTGCATAATATCATCAATCAACATGTTGACGGTTGAATTTCGCCAACAGAATTATGCCGGATTACCTCTTGGTACTCTGTTGGATTACCGGCCTGAAATTGTTATATATTTGGGGTAATGCTGCTAAAGTGTTTTTTATGGTATGGTAATTTAAGAAGTGCGAAAGTAGTGTTTGAATGAATGTAAAAGACACACCAGTTTTATAGTGGTTCACTCTGTTAATCAAGAGCTACATCCATTGTGTATTGTATATCTTTTTCTCTACTGTTATTACATAAAGATGATCCCCCTGATCCTTTGGGGCTTTGCCCCTTTTATAGCCTAACGATTACTTCTTAGGTGGTTCTTCCTTATAGGCCTATCCACTCGAGTGGCCTTGTCACGCCCCCAAACCGGGGTTAGTGACGTGGAGGCTCGTTTAGAAAGTTAAACCTGTTTAAGAGAGTGATTAGCAAAATAATTTAATTTCTTTCAAATCCAAAACATCCAGGTATTTCCAAACGAGCCCCTTTCATTTAGGAGAAATTCAATTTCAAGAATGGTGGTGGAATTTCCAACCAAACCAGTTTAAAACCACGTCCCTGGTATCATGTTAGGAATTCCCATAGGTGTTTAGCATACATGAATATAAACAAGAGTAAATATGACATCAACCACAGTCTAGTAATATTTAAGTTTACAATCCATGATCTCTTATACATGCCTTGCAATAAAAGATAAGAGGAAATACAACTCTTCGCTTTCCTGAAACAAGTCCACGTCACTGGTAGTAGCTACCTACTCCGCACTACTCCTCGCGTCGCCTGGAGGGGTTTAATACATTTGAAAACAGGAAAAGGTGAGCGAAAAGCCCAGTAGGATATAATTTTATAAAGCATTTAAAATAAAGGTACTCACGGTCCGAAGATATACACCCGGAACCGATCATCCCTTTTTAGAAAAGGAAATACTTACAATAGAAAATATCTGTATAATGAAAGTGTGCAGCTCATCATACCACTAAACAAGAAGCGGTAAAAATGTTTGTCTATGAAAAGTGCAGAGCCATAATTCCACTAAACAAGAAGTGGATCCGTACGGGTTTCGGGACCTGCCCCCAAGGATGCGATTCCCACATCCCGATCTCTGTGGCCACCATGCATTGTATCATTCCTTAAAATATTTCATTTTAAGAATTGATACGCTTTGAAATCTCATTTCCAAAATCATTGGAAAAACTTAATAGCATTCTCATGCTATTTCTTTAAAATCATTTTCTTTAAACATGTTTTGTTCTAAAACATTTTCATTGGCCAAAATCATTTAAAGTAAGGCTAACAAGGATAT
>NW_010358941.1:130904-131501 GCF_000414095.1 Morus notabilis | reverse complement strand
CAAACCTGCAATTCAAGTTCAATTTCAATATATATTCTCCAGAATCCATCAAAATCAGTTTCTAATCAATTAAACAAGTCCAATAACTAAAAATCCCCAAATTTCATTCGATTCCAATAATAACTGTTCAAACTCGAACCCTAACTCAAAATTATTCAAATCTAACCAAAATCAAACTTTCTCAAACTTAGAATTCAAATAAAAGAGTGGGTTTCAAAGGGTTTTACCTCAAATCAGTTGCTTGAGCTTTGTCTCCCTCAATTTTTCTGTTTTTCATTTTTTTTTTTGAGATTCTCGGCCAAACTATCGAGAGAGAGAGGGAGAGAGAAACCCGGAGAGAGAGAGAGCAAGGGAGAGAGAGAGGATGCTGGTGGGAGGAAGCCCGGAGAAGGTGGTGGCCGGCGGTGGAAGAAAATGGAGAAAGAGAGAGAGAGAGATGGCTGTGCGTGGGAGAACCAGGGAAGGAAGAAGAAGAAAAAAAGAAAAAAAGAAAAAGAAAGAGAATGGGGGGCTGGGCGCACGGGAAGGAAATGGGGAAAAGAAAAAAAAGAAAAGAAAAAAAAGAAAAAGAAAAAGAAAAGAAAAGGAAAAAGAAAA
>NW_010358941.1:99503-130830 GCF_000414095.1 Morus notabilis | reverse complement strand
TAAATACTGAAAATAACTTAAAGTCCCTTGATTAATTATGAAAATCAAATTAGGCACACTAATAATCCACAGTTTAGCATAATTAAACATGTTTAATTCTAGAGGGCGTTACAGGCTTACTACCTAATGGGCCCAGATCGTAGCCTATCAACACCTTTTGTACTGTTCACTCATCCAATTTGTCCCTTATTACGGCTCTGCAGATCTTGTAATCCTCAACCGTCCATTACATGCGGTTTTAGGGACTTATAATTAATCCTTGCGCTACTGACATCTTTTGAACCAGACGCAACCTGCCTGTGTCAGGGATCTTTATCGAG
This sequence comes from Morus notabilis, assembly GCF_000414095.1. NCBI lineage: Eukaryota > Viridiplantae > Streptophyta > Magnoliopsida > Rosales > Moraceae > Morus > Morus notabilis. The sequence goes on along the minus strand of NW_010358941.1, from coordinate 130,510 downwards.
GCACTCCGTAACCCGTATTTTACCCTCGACGTCTATACTAGTAAACTAGGCTCTTCGTTCGGTCGACTCTTATGGCGCTTCCAATGCACAAGTCATATAGGCATCGACGGTCTTGAATGGTCAGCGGTCTAAGGATTCGTCCATATGCTTAGCATTTCCAATCATTCAGAAGGAAAACAAGGCCCAGACGCCGACTGCTATCTGACGTGGCAAACGTAGAGCCACGTTGAGCGGTATAGCCATCCAACGTGTTAGTGCACATTTTTCCATATAACAGCTGACCCCAGGTCGAGGATTTCCTTTGGAGAGCCTCGAGCTTGGTCGGGATTTGCTCTGGCGCTTCATACCATATTTCTCTCACAAAGTTCCTTTAAACCAAGTTCCAGTTTTCGCCTCTTCAAGCTGCTGGTAAGTCCCTTTTATGGCATAGCTTCATCCTCGTGTAATTTGTGTTCTCTTACTTGATTTCTGTCGAATCATCATGTGCTTTGGACTTGAAATAGATACTTAGGAGATTAGAGACTTACTTTGTGCTTTCCTAGGCTTAAATAGGAAATCCTCGACCTCTATGTCTACCAACCATGTCTGCGTGTGTCCAGAAGAACACATCCAGGTTTCTTTTTAGGAAATCCTCGACCTCAATTCTGAGCGCCGGAGGCAGGTCTGATCCTATCTTCAGTACCCCCGTCGGGTGCCTGTGATCAACCTGGACTTCTGGCAACTGCTCGATTGGTTGGGACCAGGTTTCCTCCGCGACTCTAGGATTTATGTCCTCGACTGCACCTTGGTGTACCATTCTGGCCTCCTGTCTCCCCGGTTGATCATATCCGCGAATGGCGTCCGTGTATGCAATCATGGATTCATACTGATTGCTTTTCATCTCGCCTACGCCATTGGGGGTTGGGAACTTAACCTTCTGGTGATAGATGGAGGTTATCGCTCTTAGCGCCTGAAGGGTCTACCTAACAGTTACGGCGTTATACTGTGAGCCCCCTTTATCACCACAAAGTTTGCCATCATGGTTGCCTACTTAGGCTTTTCTCCCGTGGTGATGGGCAGCCGGATCATTCCTTGGGGGACGACTGAGTCCCTTGTGAACCCGAATAATGGCCGGGTTATTTTCTCGAGTTACTCCTTTGGAATTCCTATTTTTCCTAAGCAATCAGAGTATAGGATGTCCACCGAGCTTCTATTATCTATAAGGATTCTGCACACTGCGTTGTTTTTAACCACTGCTTCTACCACTGAGGCGTCATTGTGGGGGAAATGGACACCACTCGTATCTTCCTTTGTGAATGCCATGCCAGTATTACTGAATTTCGCTGCCTTGGCAGTGGAGAGAGTCCAAAACGTCTCTTGGTATACCCCCTCGCTTCATGGGCATAACCTTTCTGGGATTTCGAAGAATCTCCTCTGAGATATGGCCCCCCATGGATGGTTCTTATGACGCCGATCGATTCGCGGTCTCCTCCCCGCCGGTTATCCTCCTGGTGCCGACCGTTATTTTCCTGGCTTTAGCCTCTCTTTTCGGCTTTAAACTCTTGCAACCTCCCTTCACAGATTAGCCTATCGATTTCATCATTTAGGTCGGCACAGTCGTTGGTGTTATGGTCGACATCGCCATGAAACCTGCAGTACTTGCTCTGATTCCTCCGGTTTGGGTCCGACTTTATCGGCTCTGGTCGGCGAAGTAAGTTTCCTTGCCCGACCTGATTGAATACCTCCTCAACGCATATAGTAAGCTCGTGATAGGAGTCATACTGTTGGAATGGTCAAGGCTTTTAATTTTCCTCTTGCCTTGGCTTCTTTGTTTCCGGAAGATTTGGCGCCGACGCGGTCTGCTTGTCTCTGTTTCCCCTGCCTCGTCATTTCCAACTATCTTACTTTCCCGAAGTCGATCACTGTTCTGTTCCTTTGTTTTTATTGGACCTGTGATCGGGATCGTTTGTGTCGGCTTCCTCAGCGTTGATATACCCTTGCGCCCGTGCCAAAAATTCTTTGTAGGTGCCCGGTGGCTTTCGGTTTAGGTCACGCTTAAATGGCATGGTCTTTTTCATACTGGACAGGGCCCCCATCAGAGCCTCTCGGTCCGTCATATCCGTTGTAGCGGTGACGGCTTCCCCGTACCTCGCAAGCCATTCCTTTAATGACTCGTTTAGTTTTTGGTATACCATCGTCAGGTTTTTCTTCGGCGGGATATACTTCTTCACCCCACTGAACTAAAGGGAGAAGGCTTCCTTAAACTCTTCCCAGCTGGAGATGGACTCTGGTTTGAGTGTCCGGAACCATCTTCGGGCAAAATCCGTCAAGTGGTTCCGAAACGCTCGACACATTATTTTCTCTGCGTATCCATGCAGTAGCATGTGCCTTGTGTACATTTCTAGGTGGTCATCCGGATCTCCTCTACCATCGTATGGTGGGATCGTTGGGGACTTGTATTTGTCGGGTAAAGGCGACGCCATGATCTCTATGGTTAAAGGATAGTCGTGAGTTCGGCCGGGGGTGATGTTGATGTTGACCACTTCCACCACCTGTCCTAAGTTTTTTTTAGGTGGCTCACCTAGATTTTGGCGTCTTTCTTTAAACCGGTGACGTCACTGTGAACGTTTCTTCTAGGCTCGTCACACGCTCCATAATGGCTCTAGCCCCTTCCGTAGAGATTGCAGAGCTGGCCCCTTTCGAGGCTCCTGCTTTCTTCGTATTCAGCTTATCCCCCAGGTCTCTGCCTTCTTGCACCGACCCTGAATCTCTTGGGATATTTTTTCCCAGGTTCTAAGGGGGTGCCTCAGGGTCGTGTGCTCTCATCTCTTGGGTTCGTAGCCTAGCAGCCATTTGTCGGCTACCAAGGGATTTGGACGATCGAGGTCTCTGGATATCTCCCCTGGCATTTTCACTGTCCCCGATCCCTTCCGGGGCACCTTGGCGGTCACCAGCATTCTGGTTCCCAGCCATGACAGCTCCTAGTGGTCTCGGGGCATCTTCCAAGGGAGGCATAGAGTTTCTCCCCTCTAACTGCTCGACAACAGTCATTAGTCCTCGAACCAAGTCAGTCAGAGTGTTCTTTTGGGCCTGCATATGTACCGGGTCAAGCTGTGGCGTACCTGGGGGTGGAACTTCATCCCTCGCCGGGGGTTGATTCCCATGGTTGGGGTGATTTCTCCCACTCCCACTGTTGGTTGGATCGTGGTATTTTTCTCTGTCTGGCTGTTTGGATCTGAAGCGCCATTTCTTCTTCTCGGAGGCATGATTGTTTGTTGTCCGGGGTCAACCACATGAACCAGAGATTCTGGGTTGGTCCCCAGTGGAGTCGCCAATTGTTGACAGTTGAATTTCGCCAACATATTATGCCGGATTACCTCTTGGTACTCTGCTAGGTTACCGGCCTGAAATTGTTATATATTTGGGGTAATGCTGCTAAAATGTTTTTTATGGTATGATAATTTCATAAGTGCGGAAGTGGTGCTTGAATGAATGTAAAAGACACGCCAGTTTTATAATCAAGAGCTACATCCACTGTGTATTGTATATTTTTTTTCTCTACTGTTATTACATAAAGATGATCCCCTGATCCTTTAGGGCTTTGCCCCTTTTATAGCCTAACAATTACTTCTTGGGTGGTTCTTCCTTGTAGGCCTATCCACTCGAGTGGCCTACTACCCTATGGGCCCAGATCATAGCCTGTCAACACCTTTTGTACTGTTCACTCATCCAATTTGTCCCATATTACGGCTCCGCAGATCCTGTAATCCTCAACCGTCCATTACAGGCGGTTTCAGGGACTCATAATTAATCCATGCACTACTAACATCTTTTGAACCAGACGCAACCTGCCTGTGTCAGGGATCTTTATCGAGGCACTCTGTAACCCGTATTCTGCCCTCGACGTCTATACTAGTAAACTAGGCTCTTCGTTCGGCTGACTCTTGTGGCACTTCCAATGCGCAAGTCATACGGCCTCGACGGTCTTGAATGGTCAACGGTGTAAGGATTCGTCCATATAGTTAGCCTTTCTAATCATTCAGAAGGAAAATAAGGCCCAGACTGCTATCTGACGTGGCAAACAAAGAGCCACGTGGAGCGCTATTGCCGTCCAATGTGTTAGTGCACATTTTTCCATATAACACAACTTATTCTAAGTCACTCATGGCATAAAAGAATGCAATTCGTGCTTTAAAACGTAAAAGAATGCAATTCCATGGTTTAAAATGCATATGCATGCTTATTGGCTAGAAGAAGACTTAATGGAGCTTTTGGAATTTTTGGGCCTCACAATTTTATTTTTTGATTGAAAATAGAAAAATAATTTAGATTATGACTAGCGCAATCGACTAGAGACTGGCGACTAGAGACCGGTGACTGACGCCAGTGACTCGAGATTGCCTCTTGACGTTATGTAGTAATTTCCTAATAGTAATCTTATATGTTACCTTTTTGACCATTATAGGTAATTTTGACTATATATATATATATTGAGTTTTTAACTAGTTCTAGTCTAAAAGGATAAAAATCTATGAGCCAATTTTGAGACCTAAAGGACACGTTAGAGGCAAGACACAAAGGACACTTTGGCAAAACTTTTGCTTGTGTTTTTTATGAAAAGAAGAATAGAATAATAGGTTATAACTTTTCAATAAGTGTTTAAAACCATATTTTAAAAGAGTTTAAATAATTTTTTTTTTAATTTTCTACGAAGCAATAAACATATTAAAATCAAGTTTATATCGTATTTAAATTTTGATACAAGTTTCAAAAAAGCTTTTATTCTTGCTTATCAAAAATGCTTTTTTTTCTAGATTTTGAAACTTGTATCATAACTAAATGAGACAAAACTTACATTTTGATTGAATAAAAAAGTTTTTGTCATGGCCATATTTGATCAAAACGCACGTTTGGGTCTTATAATACCTTGCATTCCTACCTTCAAAACGTAATATGTATATATCTCGAAGACTGTCTTCTAAACTTTGAAAATTTTCACTTTGTCTCCTAAATTTTTAAATTTGTTCCTTAAACCTTTTTGTAAGAATTGATATTAAAATCATACGGAAAAGAGGGGTTAAGTGTGGCCACGTAATTTTTATCTTTTTTTTAACAAAAATTTAAATAGAAAGATCACATGATTGCATTACTCTCTCTTTTTCTATATGTTTTTAATATAAATTACAACAAATGAGATTAAGTGTGACAATTTAAAATTCATAAGGTAAAGTAAGAGTTTTTAAAATTTAGAAGACAAACTTAGAATAACTCTAAAGTTTAAAAAACATAAATGATAATAGTTCTATATTTTAAAAAAGTAACCATAGAGTCATCATCTGCCCTTAGCACATGATTCGTACTAGATTTTTTTTTCTAGTCCCTTACATCTCTTACATACTTTAGAAGGAGAATAAGGCATGTTTGGAATATGTTTTAAAATAATTTTATTTTGTGTATGAAAATAAAAAGAAAAACGTTTTGAGATTTGTGTAGGAATTATTTTTATAAATGCGTTATATAGTTTTATTGAGAGATTATTTTTAGTATAAGAAAAAATTGAAACTCTGTTTGATTATATTTTTTAAAAACATCTAATAGCATTTTAAATAATATATTAAGGAAAAAGAGTTGAGCTTCTTTGTTACCATATTTATTTGCAGAATATTATGAATAGGATAACTGGATACGCATTGAATAGTCTTTAATTTCTTTTAAATCTCGAGATAAAAGTTCTGAATAAAAAAATGAAGTATTTTATCTAAGGGAGAAAGAGGAAAATAGGCTAAGACTTGAGATGAATTAAAATTAATAGGCTAATAGTTTACATAAGTTAATAAATAGGTCAAATTACTGTTTTCGTCCATAACTTGTAGGGTTATGAACCATAACTTGACAAGTTATTCCCAATTTTTATCCATAACTTGTCTGGTTATGAACCATAACTTGACAAGTTTATCCATAACTTATCTGATTATAAATCATAACTTGACAAATTATAACCTATTAATTTCTATAACTAAAAATTGACTTATATACTTTCTTAAGCTTTTCATATTGACATATTTCTTACTATTTCTCTTTATCCAACCACCACCGCCCGATCCAAAATCTAAAAGGCCCAACTGAATAATCATTATAGGCCTCAAACCTCTTCTTCTTCTTATTCTTTGTTGTGTCACTCAAATCTCTCTCAACAGGACCAAAATTTCTCTTTCTAACTCGATTTTCTCTCTTTAACGGTTTCCACTGTTTCGAAAACATAAAATCTGACGTTTCTTTGGGGTTAAATGATTGATTGAGAGCCGAAAGAGAAGAGGCAAAACGAGAAACTGTTTCTGGTTTTTGATGAGTATGGATTGTTCTTTAGTCGGCACAAAAAATGTGCGGTGGTTTTGGGATTTTAGGCCATTAGAGCTTGGATTTCTCTCTCTCTCTCTCTCTCATTCTCACCCTTTAGTGTGTCTAGCCTTGTGAATCATTTCATAAATCCATTATATGCTGACACATGGACAATGTATCCCACTTCTACACGTACAATTGCCAAAAAAAAGTCCAAAGTTTACTTCTTGTTTGTTTGCTTCTTTCCCTCCGTTCAACCCATTTTTCATTGTTCTATTTTTATGCTCCAACTATGTACCTCTTGAAAAATATATCGACCATCTTTGAATCTATTTCTCAGAGTTGTAGCTATATGATTATCTAAAAAAAAAAAAAAAAGCTTCACTTTATAAATTTTCACCATCTTTTTTATCCCTTAAAATATCAATACTTAATAAATTTCATCCGTCTTTCTTATCCTCTAAAATATCAATACTTAATAAATTTCATCCGTCTTTCTTATCCCCTAAAATATCAATACTTAATAAATTTCCTCCGTCCTTCATCCCTTGAAATACCAGATCAAGAGTGGGGTATACAATATTGAGGGAGATCAAGGACCTCCTTTTTTTTCAAAAAGATCAAGGACCTCTTTGATTACTACTTAGAGAACAGAATCATGACCGTCAATTGTTGCCATGGGTTTTTGTTCACACTCAAGTCTCTCCATTGCTGCAGCTCAAAACGTGTTCGACGTTGTGTCAAAAGCAACAACTACAGAGGGGAGGGGGTCAAAAATGACATACAGCATAACATGGGGCCCAAAACATCAACAGGGGTCTAAAACGACAATCAAAATGAGAGTCATGGAGCCAAGACGACAACATGCAGAGATGTATTTGATTGGGGCAAACAACAATGAAATCATGCACAACCATTGATCGACATTCACAACAAAATCTCAGATGACACACAAATAAATACGAGGGCTAAAATCGTGTTCGACCCCGTCGATGAGCACGTCACTTCTACTGTGGAAGCAACAAATCTATGACATTGGGGATAGGATTTTTTATTTTTCAGAAGCTTTTTGAAAAGGGAGTGTTGAGGGGATTTATAGAGGATGAATGTGAATTTTACGGTGGGAGTGGTAGACACAACAGTCACAAGAGTAGTAGAGAGCTGTGTATCTCTGAGCGAGAGAACACGTAAAATCTGAACGGTGAGAGTAGAAACATCGGAGACCTATAACTCAGAGTTAAGCCGTTCAGTTTAAAACGAATTACCCGTTTAATTTTAATTAAATGTCTTATCAAACGCTAATTCAGATTGTAAGTCTGTTAGGATTCAGTTAAACTGGGCTTAACGTGCTTCATTTTTTGAAGTGATTTATTGAATTTTAAAATATATATAATGGATTCTACATAATTAAAGAGATCCTACTAGAAGAATAAATACATAAAAAGATCTCATGTGGAGAGTTGAAAAAAGCAACATCAAGACAATAATATTTGTTTATAACCGTACATTTTTTAATCTAGCGGTTCCTATAACCTGCTCTACTAGGTGCCAAAAAAAACCGCTTGCTCGTCCCGTATCATTTACGTGCCACGTCATCAAACAGTCCAACCGCGATTTCAAACTGCCCACCCACTCATCATGCATAATGGGAGTTTTAGTTTGAGTTTTTCCTAAACTGCGGTTTATTAAAACCACCCCGTTATTACTATTATGCATGAATTATGAAATATTTCTCATGACAATGAGTGTTTTAATGTTGATGATCTTTTTAATAGCTTAAAAATATAGTCATAAGTTGATAATAATTGCCTTAAAAATGTAGTAAAAACATACAACAAACTTTGTTTTTATGTTTTTTATTTTAGCATTTTCCAACAAGTATCTAATAAGGCTTAAACCATCCTAACTGTCTGTCACAAACCTGCCCCATATCGCCCCACCGTTGTTTAAAATGGACAGTGGTTCTTATAACCTGCTCTACTAGGGTGCCGCTTGTTCGCCCTGTATCATTTACATGCCACGTCATCAAATAGTCCAACCGCGATTTCAAACTGCCCACCCACTCGCCATGCATAATGGGAGTTTTAGTTTAAATTTTTCCTAAACTGCGGTTTATTAAAACCACCCTGTCATTACTATTATAAATGAATTATGAAATATTTCTCATGACAATGAGTGTTTTAATGTTGATGATCTTTTTAATAGCTTAAAAATATAGTCATAAGTTGATAATAATTGCCTTTAAAATGTAGTAAAAACATACAACAAACTTTGTTTTTATGTTTTTTTTTTTTTTTTTCCAACAAGTATCTAATAAGGCTTAAACCATCCTAACTGTCTGTCACAAACCTGCCCCAAATCCTCCCGCCGTTGTTTAAAATGGACAGCGGTTCCTATAACCTGCTCTACTAGGGTGCCAAAAAAAACCGCTTGCTCGCCCCGTATCATTTACGTGCCACGTCATCAAACAGTCCAACCGCGATTTCAAACTGCCCACCCACTCGCCATGCATAATGGGAGTTTAGTTTGAGTTTTTCCTAAACTGCGGTTTATTAAAACCACCCCGTCATTACTATTATGCATGAATTATGAAATATTTCTCATGACAATGAGTGTTTTAATGTTGATGATCTTTTTAATAGCTTAAAAATATAGCTGTAAGTTGATAATAATTGCCTTAAAAATGTAGTAAAAACATACAACAAACTTTGTTTTTATGTTTTTTTATTTTAGCATTTTCCAACAAGTATCTAATAAGGCTTAAACCATCCTAACTGTCTGTCACAAACCTACCCCAAATCGCCCCGCCGTTGTTTAAAATGGACAATCTTGGTTTGGGTTTTTTTTCAAACCGCCATTTTGTAAAACCACACCGCCCAAAAATTACTAAACCGCCCGCCTGTGCACCCTATGCTCCACCGGTGGAGCAAACTTGAGAGTCTCACCTAAAGCTGTAAGTTTGGACTAGACAAAATAGGTCGGCCCCATTGTAGCCCCGTAGGGCCAGGCTAGACTAATGTTCAAGCCCAAATTATTCAAATTGGGCCAGACCGGCCCAAAAGCTAATTTTTAGATTTTAAGATTTTTTAAATATCTTATAAAATTTAGATCAGCCCTAAATTTTTAAGGCTTTAGGGCCGAACTGAGCAAGTCCTCTCCCATTTAGGGTTGGCCCGGTCTGATCCAAAATTACATGTGGGCCTGAGCGGCATGAATTTTCACCCTCTAGTCTCATCATAAAAGCTCTTATTTTTTATTTTTTATTTTTTGAAAAATAGAAAATTTATCGTTAAGAATGCATGAGTTTGAACCTTTACCATTTACTCTTAATAAATATCATTTTATTAATGTAATTATTTAATTAAAAATATTATAAATTAAAAATAAAAAGTAAAAAACCTGCCTTATAAACTTTCAAAAAATATTTATCAAAATTAATTTTTTTTAAGACTTTGAACGGCACATAATTATCACGATTTCCGATTTTCCCTCCAAAGAAAAATTTAAAACAATCCACGTTGAACAACGCCAAATTATCACGATTATAAAGTTTGTCTTTACTCGCACAAAAAGTCCCTGAATTTACGGTGGAGATGTATTTATCCACAGCCCATTAAATGTTAGCAGCTGTCATTCCCGTCTACTCAACCGTCTATCAATGGTCCTCACAATTCCACGTCTGAGATCACTCAGAAAAGCGAAGAACACCATAAAAATAAGTACTCAGCAGCACCGAAATATTTCATCTTCACCACAAACTCACTGGTATATAGACCCCACTCTTTTTACAAGCGCTAGAAATAAGTGTTTCTTACAGACAGAGATGTCTTGGTGGTGGTGGTCGCCGTCGGTGTTCCGATCAACGATATTCCAGTGGCCGGACTCCATCGCCGCGTACTTACTTCCTGAAGGAATCTCGAATTGGGACCGGCAATGGCTGCTGCGCGGCTGGGAATCCCTAACCCTGTCGATCGTGGACGACGTCGTTTGGACGGTGATCACGGCGTTCGAGTCCGTAGCCCTGGCCTCCATGCTCTGCTTTTTCTTCCTCTTCTGCGGCTGCACTATCTGAACTTCCCGCCGGTCCGAACCTTCCAGAACAATCTCCGACTTGACGGTGAGAAATCCGTGAGTCGGATTCGCCGGCGGCGGAGAGGCCGATGCATTTCGCGGGCGAATAGATCTCGCGACTGGGGCATGTGAAAATTAGGTCGATTTTTATTTTGTTTGTTTATGCGCGTGTAATTTACTATCTGTCTGGTCATTTTCGGGCCAAATTAGTTGTTAGGGAAATATCCTTCAGTGGAAGATATTTTCCTCGTTTTGTGTTTATTTACATATTTTGTTATTAAAATTATATAGGCATGACATGATATGACGTGAATTTTTAATGTGAGTTGAGATATAATTTTATATAAAAAAATTTTATTATGATAAAAAAATTAGATGTAATTTTTTATAAAAATTTTTAATTAGAGTAAAATTAAAATTTAAAATTTAAAATGAGCATGTTATAGTTTGTTTTTATTTTCCCATTGCATTTTTGTCGTATTTGTCATGAAATCCTTCGGATTGTTTCTGATAAACCGTGTTCTTATTGTTGCAAAGTGAGAATTTGAACACGAAAATTGTGGACCATTTAAATAAAAAAAAGGGAGAAAGAAGGAAATAAGTCAAGACTTGAGATGAATTAAAATTAATAGGTTAATAATTTACATAAGTTAATAAATAGGTCAAATTACTCTTTTCGTCCATAACTTGTCTAGTTATGAATCATAACTTGACAAGTTATTGTCCATAACTTGTCCGGTTATGAACCATAACTTGACAAGTTTGTCTATAACTTATTTGGTTATGAACAATAACTTGATAAGTTATGGCATATTAATTTCTATAACTAAAAATTAACCTATATACTTTTTTAAGCTTTTCATATTGGCCTATTTTCTACTATTTTTCTAAAAAAAAAACTCTAGAAAACAAGCGTCTTTGTATTTTACCGATTGATAGTTTGGAGAATCTACTTTCATTTTGACCCAATTGTATGCAATTCATTTGTGAAAAAAAATTATAGCTGGTTTCCGATTGTTTATTTGAATAATGTTTTCACAACGGATATTCTAGAGTTGTTATGGATTGTTCAGCGGTTACCTTTTTTTCTCTTACGTTGTAACATGTAAGCGTTTCTTATTTTCTTGCTAGGACGTCACATGTAGTCATTCATTATAAGTTATGAACTTCCACGTGCTCGTAAATTGACAGTTTTTCTTACAGTTTGTTCTAAATTAATCTAGTCATTAGACTAAATCCTCATTTTCCTAAACTAAGGGCCAATTTGGTGGTGTTATGCTGTTAAAAATTTTTATTGGTGTTATGCTGTTAAAAATTTTTATTGTTGTATTGTTAGTAATAAGTTGTAATAAGTTGGTGTGTCTAAAAATATATAAGTGTTTGGTAAATATTTTTACAAAATTATTGTGAATAAAAGTAAAAATTTAAGTGTTTGATAAACTGTATATAAAATTATTGTAAAAATATATAATGACGAAAGTAGACATACTTTAGTACATATTTATAGTTAGTTTTATTTCTAATTTTATGGTGAATATTAAAAATATAAAAATATAATTTTTGAATATAAAAATAATAATTTTAATTTATTAATTAAAATATTTCTTAAAAATAAATTACTTTTATTGATAGGAAATAAATTATTATCCACTAAATTTTTTATTTATTGTTGTTATTTTATACATTTTGATAATTATTAAAATTATTTGAATAAAATTTAGCATATAGTGTACTTGTTAAAGGTTTTCAATTTTTAAATAATTATTTTAAAAATGAATTTTTTAATTTGGTATGAAAAAAGTAAAATAAGAAGATTAAAAATTAAGTTTTATTATTAAGGTTATTTTTTGTAAATTCTGACAAAGTGAGTTGAAGCTGCTATGAAAAAACGACTCCTAACTTCTTAAATTAGCAGTTTTTAAAAGCTGTTGGACAAAAGTAAGAATTATTAAACACTCTAATATGTTGTAGTTTCTTTTAAAAAGTTAAATGCAGCCTCTAAAAGTAATGTCAAACGAGTCCTAATAGGATTGAAGATCCCTGAACTTTTGAGTTAATAGTTGTTTAGGTGTCTTTCAATTCACGGGTTCAAATTATGTGATTTAAACTTTTTAGCTTGAACTTAAGTAGTTAAATTTTGTGACCTAGATAAAGAACTCATTGAATAAAATTTGTAGTGGCGAATGATAGTCCAATCATAACTATCCATTATAATTTAGACAAATTGCAAGAATAGTGTTGGTAAAAATAGGAACTAAGGGGTTTGGAGGAGCTAAGGGGTTTGCTTGGGCTTTTTGGTGTAGCTACCTGCTAAGGTCTCAACTCGATTGCGATCAACATTAAAGCATCAATAGATTAGTTTTCAGTAGGGGTGTAATTCAGCCGGATAGGGTCGGGTTGAGCCGAAAAATTGAGCCGACCTACCCAGTGCGGGTTGAGAAAACTTTGGGCTGCGACACTCTTTTTTGGGCTGCGACACTCTTTTAAGCCCACAAACTCGCAACCTGTCGGGTGACCTCAGGTAGGCTCGGGTTACTCGGGTTGGTGGAGAGGAATGCTTAACAAAGCGAGGAGGGTGTTTGATTCAATGCCAGAGAGGAATGTGATTTCGTGGACGGCAATGGTAAGAGGGTATGTGCAAGAGGGGATGATATCTGAGGCAGGGTCACTCTCTTGGCAGATGCCTGAAAAGAATGTCGTGTCGTGGATGGTGATGTTGGGCGGCCTAATACAAGAGAGATGTGTTGATGATGCTCGTCGGCTATTTGATGAAATGCCTGAGAAGGAAGTGGTGGTGAGGACTAACATGATTTACGGGTATTGCCAGGAAGGTCGTTTGGCTGAGGCCAGGGAGATTTTTGATGAGATGCTGCGTAAAAATGTCATTTCTTGGACAACGATAATATGTGGGTACACACAAAATCAACGAGTAGATGTTGCTAGAAAGCTATTCGAAGTCATGCCTGAGACAAATGAGGTGTCGCAGACCGCGATGCTGATGGGGTACACTCAATGTGGGCAGATACAGGAAGCTTCGGAGCTTTTTGATGCAATGCCACTAAAGCCAGCTATCGCTTACAACACCATGATTCTTGGGTTTGGCCAAATTGGGGAGGTAGGTAAAGCAATGTGGGTATTTGACCAGATAAGAGAGAAGGATGAAGGGACATGGAGCGCGATGATCAAGGTTTATGAACGGAAAGGATTTGAATTGCAAGCACTTGAATTCTTTTCTTCCATGCAGAGGCAAGGAGTTAGGCCAAATTACCCGACTCTAATCAGTGTACTTTCCGTTTGTGCCAGCCTTGCAAGTCTTGACCATGGTAGAGAGATTCATGGTCAGTTGGTGAGATCCCACTTTGATCATGACGTATATGTTGTCTCGGTTTTGATTACTATGTATGTCAAATGTGGCAACCTGGAAAAAGCAAAACTTGTTTTTGATAGTTTTGCTCCAAAGGATGTAGTTATGTGGAACACTATGATCACAGGTTATGTGGAATACTATGATCACGGGTCAGTCGGGACAAAGCGAGTTCAAAATGTCCGCCCCGCCCCTCAACCCGTACAGTGCGGGTTGGGACTATTTAGATCTGAATTTTTTTTATTAAAAAAAAAAAAACTTACGCTTTCGGGTCGGGTCGGACGGATTATTTGGGTTCGGGCTCATTTCTTACACCTCTAGTTTTAAGTACAATTATATTTTGATTTTTTAATATAATTGTTAGTATTATTCTTGTGATTGTCCTTCAAAAGATTATTATGTCCGATGCATGTGTATTTATGTTCGGTTTTTTTTTTCGGATGTTAACAATTGTATTGTTATTTTACCCAAATTTTAATTCAGGGAATTTTTTTACCTATAAACTTGGGTTAGAGACTAAACAGACAATTAAAAGTTAGGAGCCTACACCGCCATTAACCTTTTTCGATTATGATTCCTAATCCTAACCCAATGTTTATAAAATTAGAGGATCCTTTTTATTTTTGTTGGGATTTAAATTGGTACTCTTCAAATTTGCAACTCATTTAAAAAAATATATCTCATCAATTATCACTAGGCAACACATGTATGGGTTCTCGAATTTGCACAACTCTCTCTCTCTCTCTCTCTCTCTCTCTCTCATAGCTGAAATATCTCATATCGGTCACTTTCACTTGGTCATTTTAATATTAATGAATTAATGGATCCCAAATGCTCTAGTTATATGGCACGTGATTGTTTTGTCGCAGGCTACGAACAAAAGAAAATCCACTAGTTTAATTATATGGCACGTTTGCAGAAAAAAAAAAAAAAAAAAGAATTACATGGCACGTGATTTGTTCTGTCACAAGCCACAAACAAAAGATAATCAAAGAAAAATTGTGCACAACTTATCGTTCTTTAACAAATTACTATTCAAATTTCTAATTTTAACAACTAACCCCCTCAACTTAATAAACAGCTGTAATTACTCACATTTGATAAATAGATGTTAAATTTTTTACGGAAACCCCACTTGCATCTCATGTGTGACTTTTGGAAGGGGTTTTTGATTTTTTTCACACTCTAAAAGCTGGCGTAGAAAAGGGAAAAAAAAGAGACTTTACGAAAAAATCCCCATAAATAGGGAAAATTGGGTTTTAAAATTTCGATTACCACTGACGACTCAGATTTTAGTTTTTAGCAACGGATTGGTGAAATCGACTTGGGGCTTTCAATCCTAATTTTCCTTTGTGTCTTTTAACACCAAAATCACATTAAATGAGTGTTGGATTCACCCAATCAGACGAATGGCGGCAACACACAACGAGGTCTTCCCAACGTAGTAGAAGAATGGCTGATGAAGGGAATCTACTCATCTTCACGATCTGAGTCCAACTGAAATGATGGTGCTCCTCACCGCCATCGACAAGAAGAAATATGATGATTGTGACGATGGTTACTCTGGCCACCTCAAATGGTAGTGCTCCAGTGGGAATCAGATAGGGAAAATGAGCTGGTTTTTTCTCTGGTTGTTCTAAAAATCTATAGGAAATGGAATCACTCAAATCAGTTGTGGCATGACGAAGATAATGCAGTTTAACGTGAGGTTGCTTTCGGGCCTTTAGCCAGCGAATGTGCGGGCTTCCGGCCAAACCAGCAAATGCAAAATACGTCCCTAAACTCAGCTTGTCAAGAGCTTTAAACGGACACTGTCGACTTCACCGAGCCTGGAAGTTATGACTCTGTGAGGAGGAGAAGAAGAAAGAAAAAGGAAAGGAAAAAGGATGGGGAACGTAGTAGATGGAAGCTTTTATTATTATTATTATTATTATTTTAATGGTTCTTTTGACCTGGCTAAAGAAGATGGATTATTGAGATTGAAATATTTAAGACTCGTTTAAAAAGTACACGCAAATCACGATTTGAGTTTATTGGTGAGAATTTTATGAGGGAGAAAATTTTAGATTTAAACTTTTTGTGAGATAAAAAAAAAAATTGTAACAGAATGATGATTTAGGTTTGAGTATAGTTTGCAAACAACCCTTTAAAGATCAATGGTTAAGATTGGTTTGTGTTTTATTATCAATATTTTATTTAATAATTAGGCATATAAAATATCGGTAATACCCTTTTAAAATCTCACATGAGACTAGCACATGTCTAATTCCAGTTTTTTAACATGTGTTAATCAAATGGATTAACGCAACTGTTTAATTGGAAATTAAAGAGATAGTTTATTAAAACACGACAAATTTAGGGGGCATTGTGCTAAAAACTAAAAGTTGCATGAAAAGTCTTTGAATGGGGTGATGATATGAAAAACACTTTTATTTTAGGCCCCTCTTTTGTTCTTCAGAAGGAAGCAAAACCCATTGTACCAACATTAGCACAATATAAAGCCCCATTGTATCTTCACATATTAGTTGAGCCTGCCACAAATCCATTTTTCAACGAAATTGCAAAAAACACATACCACCATGTTTAAAATATTTAAAATATTCTTTATAGAATTATATTAAACAACTGACAGTAGTCATTAGTGGCCACTTATATTTTACCGTGATATTTAGAGGTAATCCACTTGGTGACTATCATAATATTTACAGCCTAGAGGCGACTGTCAGTATCCTACCCACGATACTTTGCATGTTGGATCTTTCAATCCTAATTCCACGTTCTAAGAATCATCATATCAAATTACTAAAAAAATAAGTTAGAACTCTGACATGTTTCCATTGATGCAGCCTTTAGATATTCAGTAGAATTCTCTAAGACAATGAGCATGATGCTTTATGATTTGACATATTAGGGACCATAACTTAAGTTTTTTTATATATTGTCCTATTAAGCTCCCATTAAACCTAATTGGGTCAATACTGGGTATCCACCCATTAAACCTATACTCTGTTAGGAGACTAATTAGACTTTTCATAATTAGATCACTTAAATTAACCTAAATAATTAAATAACTTAATATAATTATTAAATAAATATGTGGCCCATAATATAAAAAACTCATGTTTCCTAACATTGCAAACGTCGATCGAAGACTATCAGAGAGCGTGATACTTTATAGTTGTCGATGTCGTGTATCGGAAGCGACAACTCTTTTGATCTCTCTCAGTCTAATGTCGGTGACGGTTTCTCTAACTGATGCTACTGCAATGTTTTCCCAGTCGTGGGAAGGGCTAACGCTGTGGAGGTCATAAGTAGGAGAAGGATCTTTCTAGGGGTTTGAATTAATTTGGAGAAAAGTATTCTTGATTATTCAGTAATTATTTATTCATCAATGGTCACCAATTAATAATGGTAATTCATTGACTCACAGTTTTACCCAATAAATTCATTAATGAAGCATACTTTTGTCTTTTTATGTTTATTATTAATTAAAAGCAGTGATTTATTCAATATATTTTTAAAATACTGTGATCATTTATCTATACTTATACCCTTCTCCGAGGGTTTTTTCGTGGGAGTGGGGGACGCGTGCGGGGCTTCGTACGTTTCTCTTTCTCTTTTACCTAAAGAAACGTTTTTTTTCTTTTTTGTTCTCGCTTCTTTTTTCTTTTTACAGTACATTTTTTTCCCTTCTCAAATGTGACTTTTATAAATATTTTTTTTCTCTAAATATTCATTAAAATAATTTTTTCTCATATATGTCATAATCAAAATCTTTTTTTAATGAAATGACCTGTTAATTTTTTTTTTTACTATATACACCACCAAATAAATAATCTTTAATATCTTATTCTCAAATGCGTCTTTACAGAAACATTTTATCTGCAATTTTTTTAAATAAATTTCTTTTATATGTACTATTAAATAATTTTTTTGCCTAATTTATCATTAAAATTTTTTTTCTTTTAATGTTGCTCTATTTAATATTTTTTCTACTGGATCTATTTATAAGAAAAAAATGATAAAATGCATAAAGTAAAATTTTTCAAAAAAAGGGACCTCAATAGTCAATAATAAGAAAAAATAAAAAAAATAAAAAATTTTGAATACGCATACACCGAACGCGTGTTTCAGATAGGTTTACAAAAAGCTCTTGCACTAGCCATTTTTCTCAACGGCTAAAAAATTGACGTGAATCTTTTGTCGTAAACATGGTATGAAAGAAGAATGTATAGTTGTAAATGTAATCCAAATTGGAACAGTAGCATGGTCGAATACCATTCCTGAGACATTTTGACATATAATATTGTGACAAACCTGTTAAGTGATTGTCATTTGTAGTTGAAATTAATTTGTATTTACTGAAATTTATTAAAATTTTACGAAACATTATTTTTTAAAGACTTATGGTGGGCATAAATTTTGAATTTATTTTCTTGCTTAAAATATTCATACCTTAACATATCTGTTTTTTTAAAACATATAGATGTATCTATATGTATATACTTAATGCTTAAGACTTACTTACTTACAGTCATAATCCATAAAACCATTTAACATATAGTCTCAGAATCATAATTAGCAAAACTATTATAACAAAAAATTGATTGCGAAAATAATTGCGAGCGGTATCCATTCTCTGATCTCCACATCGTTCGTCCATTTGCCATCAGTCCATCAAGTATTAGGTACAGGTTGCTTACCTACAGTATAAATATTCTATGATGAGTTTTCGCTCAGTAAATATAAACTATTTCTCGCAAAATAACTGTAAATTCACATGAATAAATATGCATGAGCCAATTATACTTAATTATGATCATGTCTTATTAAATTCTTATTATCTGATCTTATCTTACTTACTGATAGGCTCGAGTGCTCGTACCACTTGAGCGCAATCATCAGAACGTGAGGGTTTGCAAGGTCCCCAACGACACCGTGATTATAAACAAAACTGAATGCCTCCCTCTTAGAGAACTTTATTTTTTTTCTTCTCCCTTGCGGAGCCTGAATTACCTCCCTCTCAGAGCCTGGTACGACACTCAACTGAGATTATTCTTATAAGTTCTACTTGACTTATTAAGGTGTATGCAATATGGCATGACATCGCATAAAGCAATATGGTATCCATTATCCGATCTCCATATCGTTCGTCCATTCGCCATCAGTCCATCAAGTATTAGGTACAGGTTGCTTACCTACAGTATAAATATTTTATTTTGAGTTTTCGCTCAACAAGTATAAACTATCTCTCGTAAAATAACTGTAAGTTCACATAAATTAATGTGCATCAGCCAGTTATGCTTAATTATGATCATGTCTTATTAAATTCTTATTATCTTATCTTATCTTACTTACTGATGGGCCCGAGTGCTCGTACCACTTGAGCGCAATCATCGGGACGTGAGGATTCGCAAGGTCCCTAACGACACCGTGATTATAAATTGAACCGAATGCCTCCCTCTTAGAGAACTTTATTTTTTTTTCTTCCCCCTTGCGGAGCCTAAATTACCTCCCTCTCAAAGGCTGGTACGGTACTCAACTGAGATTATTCTTATAAGTTCCACTTGACTTATTAAGGTGTATGCAAAATGGCATGACATCGTATAAAGCATAAACATGCATATATAACATGTGTAACTTTTTCTTTAAAATCTATTCATACTGTAGGCGAGATTCCTACTCACCTGATTTATAGAGCTGGAATCCACTTTTCGCCAAACAACCTATTCTCTTACTCGCTTACTTCTGAAAATGAACACCCATTGAGAGTGTGAGATTAACTGTCGTTTGCTATTCTATTTTAGTAGCTTATGAAGGAAATCTAACCCTTTATTTAAGGAATGTATTCCTTTCCTTTACTGAAGGACGATTTACTATAATGATCAATTTATTAAATCCTCAAAATCTAATTTTCCTTCATTGTCCTTAACATACATATGTCTAGATTGAAATCAATTATCCAATCTAGTAACCTATTCTCCATAATTTTTCTTATTGAACTTGTTCTATCACTAAGGCCTAATTTGACTTAGAAACTTAGTAGCGGCGTTCTAAACTCTTAGACCGTTGAAATTTAGACTTAAGCGGGGTCTCTTGAATTATGTGAGCGTTGGACCCATACCTAATCTCCATAATTCTAAGCACCTAACCCATTTGGCTCGTAAGTTTCCGTTCAGATGTTTTTGCTCGAAAACTGTTAAGGTTTTAAAAGAAACTATCATTCAATTTTTTTTATAAAACTGATTACTCACTTATCTAGTTACAAGTACTAAAATCCCAATATAAAATCTCTTTTGAATACCGACTTTTGAAGCTATTCCACAAGTCATTTTACGGTTAGTTTGTAAACCACCGTGAAACTATGTTGTAGAAACCCTTTTTTTTTGAAATCTTTCTTCATGATTGTTCTTCGTTAAAGCGAGGTCTAAAACCATAGTATTTTACTGAAATCACATCTTGGGTTCTTTGATAAACTTTTGTTAAAAACTAAAACTGTTTCAGTTTTGTCCGATTAAAACTATACAGTTTCAGAAATCTACATTTTACTATATCTTAGAGTCAGATTTTAGAAATATATTCTTTACGGGAAATTCTTCATCTCGTCGGGATCTAAAATTATCATTTTCAGAGAAAGCTGAGATTCGGCCTCTAAAGGACCCGTTTGGCGGCCATAGTGGCTGCCATTTTTTTTTTTTTTTTTTTGAAGTTGTTTTGGACAACATTGAGGCCTTTTTGAAAATGGCTTAAAACTTGCATTTAGAGTTAAAATTGAGTTTTGTCACAGTCATAGAAAAACGTTCAAAACATCGAGAACTATAAGTTCAAATTTAGAATAACTGAAAAATTCACTCTAGGATCCTCATTTTGGCGTTCAAAGTAACTAGAAAATTTTACCTCTAACCCAAAATAAGCAAACTTAAACTAAGCATAAACATACCACATAATACTAATCAAACTAACCTCAAAATAACAAAATCAACATAAAACTCACACACCCTTATTACAACCATAGCCTCAAAGGAACCACAAATTACATCCATAATTTCAAGCTTAAGGTTAGCTAGAAAAATAATGAAGGAGAGTTTAAGAAATTACCCTTTAAGAGCTCTTTCTTAAAAACCTTTGAAATCATCATCTTCTCTTTCAATTTAAACTAGGATTTGTGGTGAGATATATGAAAACTTTTGAGTGTATGTGAGGTAAGGCGAAGGCTCGGTTTTGGTGAGGGAAAAGTTTAGAAAACTTGAAAGTTAAAGCTTTGTAGAACCGGTTTTGGATATGGAGAAAGAGGTAAGATAAAGCAGAACGTGAGGCTTAGATTACATTGGTTCTATTTATAAATAATTGGATAATTATATTTAACACTTATTTTACTCACTTAATTAACTAAATATGGGTTCAATTCTTTTTAACATGGCCGGCCAAATGAAGGAAAGGAGAGGGAAAAAAAATATCATGATTACTCTTCATCTATCCCATTAAATCACATCTCATCCAACCAAATATTAACCTACTATTGTACCTTTGTCTCATCTCTTAAGTTTCTCTTAAAACAGATAAAAATTATATAGACTGTAAGGAAGTAACTTAGCTGACAGGAAGTTTCAGTTTCTGACGGTTCCTTTTCTACTAGTTTAATATTAATCCCCGACTACTTCGATATCACATTAAATTCTTACTCGCGCAATATTTCAAACTTTTTCAAGTCTTAAAATTTATTCTAGAATAAACAAATTCTAAACTTAAATTTTCTACATTATATCCCGGGAATGACATTGTTTCTGACGGTGTCAACTCCCGAGCTCACATTGTACCCTTCTACTATAGGTATTTTTCTTGTGACTTCAACCTAGCTGTCCGGCAATTAAGGATCTTTTGTCTTCTTTTAAAATGTCAGAGCGTTTTTTTATACGCTGCTAACATCGTGAAATGCTTAGAGGTTTTTCAAATTAAGATTCTCAAACTATATATGTATTGAAAATTCTTCCACCTTAAATCACGGTGAGAATTTATCGATCGAATTTACTTGATCGTAAAACATGAACTTAGCATGAAATCTGCTACAGAATTTAGGAATACAAATGTTAATTTCATAAATCCTTCAGTCACAAAATATAGCATAATATTTTTTAGAAAAATCCTTGACTTAAATACATAAATCGTATTATTTATTGTCTGAAATTTTCTCAGTCATTACAAATATAATCTTATTAGTCATCTTGTAAAAATCTTTAGAAATTTTATAAATATAAAAAATTAGTATGGTTATAATAATAATCATTTCATTATGTCCTATCCTATCCTATCCTACTTATATAAAAGAGTGCATGTTTGTTTACTGGCACTGTTTGTTTTTGGTTGTGTAATTCGCACAGTTTTGGTGCACTTTTCTTTTTTGCCCTTTTTTCCTTAGTTTCTTTTGCCTTTTTTTTTTCTCCATTTGTCCATCTCTTAGAACTGATTGAATCTTTGTTTCTTTTTAACTTCACTACTTTGGTGCTTTACTTCTTTTTTTATTTTTCCTTTTTTAATGCCTTACCTTTTTTTTTTCTTTCTCTCTTTTGTTGCTTTACTTCCTTTTCCTTTATTTCCTTTTGACTTTATTTATTTACCATAGTATGACTTTTAATATTCTCCTGTCTTTTTGCTTTCTATTCGTCTTTTATTTTATCTCTATTTCAACTTTATTGCTTCATTTTATAGATTTTTTAAACCTCTAATATCAATTATATCTGTAAAATATTCGTCTTTTAATATGATCAATTGTTATCAAGATCGAGAAAGGGAAAAATGATAATGCTTAATCTTGATAATTACAGGAAAGCTATATATATAGCTGGAAAACAAAGAAGCTTCTACTAGAAGCTAAAACTAGAAACGACAAATAACACTACAAAATTACTTGTCAGCTCAGCATCTTTGACTACAACCAAATAACAAATAACAAGCCTAATACGCCCCCTTAAGAGGGACCATGAATGTCCTTGATGGCCATCTTGCATAAAGAAGAATGAAGCAACGGCCAAGACAGTGCTTTAGTAAAAGGATCTGCAAGTTGATGCTGAGAATGAATCGGCAAGAGCTTTACCAATCCTTTAGAAACCACATCACGAACAAAATGGCAATCCACTTCAATATGCTTAGTTCGCTCATGGAAAATGGGATTGGAAGCAATATGAATCACAGCCTGATTATCACAAAAAAGTACGGTAGGAAAAGCCAAATTAAGAGAAAAATCTGCCAATAATTGTCGCAACCAGATCAATTCACTTACAGTAGATGCCAAAGCCATGTATTCAGCTTCAGCAGAGGATCGAGAAACCGTAGTTTGCTTCTTAGACTTCCAAGAAACCAGAGAGTCACCCACAAATACACAAAAACCTGTCACAGACTTTCGGGAATCTGGACAAGAACCCCAGTCTGCATCAGAAAAAGCCTTCAACTGAATTGGAGAAGCAGCAAAATAAAAAAGGCCCTGACCTGGACTTGCTTTAATGTGACGAAGCAAATGATGAATTGCCTGCAAATGAGGTTCTCGGGGCTTGGCCAAAAATTGGCTCAACTTGTGCACGGCAAAGGTGATGTCTGGCTGAGTAATGGTGAGGTAAAGAAGCCTTCCAATCAGCCTTCTATATTGAGAAGCATCAGCCAAAAGGACCCCTTCTTCAGCAGCTAAAGACACCTTGGCATCCATCGGCATAGTGGCTGGTTTACAAGCAAGGAATCCCGAATCTTCAAGCAATTACAGGGCATCGTGTCTCTGAGAAAGCATAATTCCAGCATTAGACCTGGCTATCTCAATCCCAAGAAAGAACTTCAGAGGACCTAAATCTTTGAGCTTGAATTGACTATGAAGAAATCGTTTTAAACGATCAACAACCTCTAAATTAGGCCCAGTGATAATGATATCATCAACATAAACTAGCAAAGTAATGAAAGAGTCACCTGTACCCATAACAAATAAAGAATAATCGGATTTGGATTGTACAAAGCCGAACTGGATCAAGGCATAAGCAAACTTTGAATTCCATTGCCGGGAAGCTTGCTTTAGACCATATATGGACTTGTTGAGTTTACAAACTAACTTGGTACCAGTGGAAGCATGCGCCCCCTGAACGCCATGTAACCTAGTCCCATGGTTAACACCATAGCCAAGAGGAAGATCTATGTGAACTTCCTCAAACAAATCACCATTAAGGAAAGCATTATTAACATCCATTTGAAACAAGTGCCATTTCTAACTCGCGGCCAAAGCCTAGAGGACTTTAACAGTGACCAACTTAGCCTCAAGAGAAAAAGTCTCCAAAAAATCAACACCCTCCTGTTGTGTAAAACCTTTGGCTACTAAACGAGCCTTAAATCTGTCAACTGACCCATCTGGGGTAAAGAACTGTGGATGTAGGGTCAAAAACCAAATGAGTACAGTGAAAATCTCGAAGGTAAGAGGGAGGTCAAACAGACCTACTAGACCGCTTGACAGATGAATCAGGCACCCCTGAAACCATTAAGGATTGAGGAATTTCAGGAGAACCAAGATCAGGAAAACCAGGAGCAACATCATGATGATGGCCAAGTGTGGGATTAGGTAAAACAAAATTAGGAAAAGGATCAATGATTGTTTCATTAGAGCCTATCGAATGAAAAGGAAAAATTTCCTCATGAAAGACCACATCCCGAGAAATAAAGATCTCTCGAGACTGTAAATCCAACAACCTATATCCTTTAACCCCAGGCGGGTAGCCTAGGAAAACACATGTTCGTGCTCTAGACTGAAATTTTGTTCGATGAGCCACAAGTGTAGATGCAAAAACTAAACACCCAAAGACTCAAAAATGAGAATAATCAACCACATTGCCAAATAACAAGTCATAAGGCGTTTTATTAAGCAACAAGGGTGAAGGAGTTCTATTAATCAGAAAGATGGCAGTAAGAATACACTCACCCCAAAACTTGATAGGTACTCTGGATTGAAAGTAGAGAGCCCGTGCAACATTCAACAAATGTTGATGCTTTCGTTCAACAACTGAATTTTGTTGAGGTGTGTCAACACAAGAAAACTGATGTAGTATCCCAAGTCTATCAAACAACTCAGTAAAAGCTAATTCCCGAGCATTGTCTGTCCTAAACTTCTTGATAGAAACATTAAACTGAGTCTTTACCATGTTGCAGAATTTAGGAACTATAGTAAAACCATTTGATTTCTGTCTCAGTAAATAAATCCATGTAAATCTCGTGCAATCATCAACCAAGGTTAAGAAATATCTATAACCAGCAGGTGAAGAAACATGATATGCACCCCAAACATCACAATGCACCAAATCAAAAGTTGAGGCAGACAAATGATTATGAGAATCAAAAGATAATCTGCGCTGTTTAGCTAATGGGCAAACATAACATGGATTGTCATTATTCATCTTGGAAACATCAACATGTAATTGTTTCTGCAAAACGGCTAACCTTTTGAAAGACAAATGACCAAGCCTAGCATGCCAAATTTTGGCAGAGACATTATTCACAGAAAAATGAGAAATTGGGTTGAGATCTGTAGATAACAAACCACATTTATTAGCATCTAAAACATATAAACCATCCAGCCTTTCACCCCTGCCAATCGTCTTCTTGGTGTTGGTATCCTGAATCACAAAAGAATTAGACAGGAAACTCAAAGTCACCTTTGCATCAGTGGTTAATGCGCTAACTGAAATGAGGTTGAATCTAAACTGTGGTACAAAGAGCACATCGTTAAGCAATATCTTCGAGCTTATTCTCACATCTCTATACAAAGAGACATGAAGACTAGTATGATTAGGTAGCATGACACTAAAGTTTTGCAACGGTTTCAAAGACATAAAAAATTCAACTTGTGAACATATATGTCGTGAGGCTCCAAAATCAACAATCCAAGACCTGGAAATGGACCCAATTGTATTCAAGGCAATTGTAGAATAAGTACCTGTAGCGCAAGTATAATGTTTGATGTCTCAGATTGATCATGAGAAACACATGTGGACTGTGCCAGCTGATTGGAAAGCAAGGCCAGCAACTGGTGACATTGAGCAGGGCTCAATTGCTGAAGCAAATTGCCAGACTGTGTGTCCACCTTAGCCTCACTTCCAGAGACCTAATGAACAGAATTGCTCTGTTGTTCACCATACCGTTGCTTTGGCTTTGGCTTGTACCCTGGAGGATAGCCATGAAGCTTGTAGCATCTATCAACCGTATGACCATGAAAGTTGCAGTGTGTACACAACGGCCTCTCCTTCTTATAAAACTTTGAGCCACTATTGCCTTGAGTATTGGACCTTTATGGCTTATGCTCAACAGATTTGGCCACAAACGCCATGGTATTAGTAGTGTCAGAACCAGCTGTACTACCAATAGACCGCTGACGTTCCTCTTGGGCAGCAAAGGCAAAAACCTTGTTGATTGGAGGCAGAGGATCCATGAGCAGCAACTGACCTATAATCTGTGAATATGAGTCGTTCAAGCCCATGAGAAAAGACATTATGTACTCCATTTGATAATATTCATTGAGATTTCGAACTCCTCTACAGGTACATCTTCCACAAGAACAAGAAGGACGAAATTGCTTAATTCATCCCATAATGCCTTGAGCCGTGTAAAATATACACCAATGGAGTTCTGATCTTGCATCAGGTTCACCAGCTCGTGACGCAACTGGAAAATTCACGGACCATTGCTTTGCTGAAACCTATCCCGCAGATCTAACCAGATCTTGTGCGCAGACTCAGAAAAAATCACACTAGCAAAAATCTCCTTAGAAACTGAGTTCAGAATCCACTAAATTACTATATTATTGTTCCTAATCTAGAAATCTAACAGATTAGAATCATATTCATAGGGTTTCATTATGGATCCATCAATAAACCCTAATTTGTTCTTAACTGAGAGAGCAATCAACATTGCTCGACTCCACGAAGTGTAATTGTCCCCTGTAAGAGCTTGAGAAACTAGAAGCAAACCTAGACCATCCGAATGATGCAGGAAGTACGGACTCAAAGGATCGTCAATGGCGGACTTGCCATTTGTAGCTTTGGAATTCGCCATCAGAACGAAGAGAAGCTGAGGAAGAAACAAACGATTGAATCGAAGGAAAAGGCAACGATCAATCAAAAGAACGATTGAACAAATCAATCGTGGATCAACGAAGCAAAAATCTGAAATCGATCAAAAGAAGCGTGTTTTTCGCTCTGATACCATATTAAGATCGAGAAAGGGAAAAATGATAATGCTTAATCTTGATAATTACAGGAAAGCTATATATATAGCTGGAAAACAAAGAAGCTTCTACTAGAAGCTAAAACTGGAAACGACAAATAACACTACAAAATTACTTGCCAGCATATTTGACTACAACCAAATAACAAATAACAAGCCTAATAATTGTCACTTCTATTGCGATTTGTTTCTCTCATACCTTTCATGATCAAATTTTTACGTGTGTGGTGTGTCTGTGTCTGTGTTTGTGTTTTTTAGTTTCTCTAAATTAAAGAACTAAATTAAGACTTTACTCAATTGCTAAAATATTATATTATTTTGACTTCTTAATTAATAAACTATACTTTTTTATAAAGAATTAATAAACTATATGTAATAAAAAATCAAACACAATAATGGCATGTGAAAGATAAAGTAAAAAAAAAAAAGTTAAAAAAAAGAAAAAAGAAACGTTTATGTAATAAAAAATCAAATTGTATCCGAGTCCAACTTATTATTTTTTTCTTTTAGAATATGTTTTTGGAACTACATGTTTCTTTTACCATTTTATTACTCATAAAATCCTAACCTATTATACTTGTGCTACACTTTGTCTAAAATAGTTAATTTATTAATTGGCAGATCAAAACTGTACATTTAAAAAATTTCTAGATGATCAAACCTCTAAAGTTAAATGGCAGCGGCCAAAATAAAACAAATGCATATCTTTAAAAGTTGTTTAAACAAATAACCTTTTTTCTTTTCGAATTTCGAAATGAAATTTTTCTCCTATTCATTTTTTATTCATAATCTACGAGATAAAAACTTCAATTACAAATTAATTACGTGCAATAATCTCAACTAGTAACAATGACGTATCTCAACTAGTATTGTAAAAAGTGACAATTATTATAATAGTTACTATGTAATTACGTTACTCTTGAAATTTGGAGAATAGTTTTTTTTGGATGTGAAACTTTTCTCACATTTTCTTTCCTCTCTTTCCCAACCGCTCTACAATACATTCTTTTTTTTTCCTTTCTCAATGTGACCCACATCAGTTTTCTTTTTCTCTAATTGTCCCATTAAAATAATTTCTTCTCATACATGTCCTAATCAAAACGATTTTTGCGAAATGACCCTCTTAATTACTTTTTTTCTATATATACCCAATAAATAATCTTTAATATCTTGTTCTTAAATGTGTCTTTACGAAAATATTTTATCCGCAAATTTTCAAATAAATTTCTTTCATATGTATCACTAAATAATTTTTTGTCTAATTCGACTTATTTAAAACTTTTTTCTTTTAATGTTACTTTATTTAATATTTTTTCTATTGAATTTAATTTTTAAGAAAACAAAAATAAAAAAACATAAACTATTTTTGTTCCCTCTAATCTTTTGGGTCTAATCAATTATTATCATTCTTGTTTGCTTGGAAATTTCACATCAATAATATGATACTGTCTCTGGTAGGCCGTCTTATTAGTAGGATCAGTTTTCTGATTATTGTTAAATGAGATTGAAAAGTACGCAGAACAGATAGTTTCTGATGTAGATCTTATGGATGAAAATAGCTAAAAAAATGAAATTACCAGTAGTTTTATTTTTCTAGTCTTACGGAAAAAATTCCCCAATAATATTAATTTATGATAATTTTCTTCTTATTATTTTTTTTTACCAATTAAGATCAATTGCAAGTATTGCCAATATTTTGTCTTGGAAAAAAATTTTCCTGTCGAAAGTTGCTTGGTCTAGACTCCAGGTGCTACTGGAAGCAGAATATATTAGTGGTATTTAGAGGTGGGGAATATGGAAAATCTGCAATTAGTATCCAATTAGATGTTGTAATAAGAAATGCCAAAAAAATCTGCAATTAGTATCCAATAAGAAATGCAATTAGTATTTAGAGGTGGTGTTATGCCTATATATATATATATATACTCTTATATATATATTTAGAGTATTTTACACTTTTGTCCTTTAAATTTATATAGTTTTAGCAATTTATTTCCTGAATTTTTAATTTTGATAAGTTATCTCCTCACTCGTAAAATTATTGTAAAATATCCCATTTTGACGATAATTGTGCAACTTAGTATAAAAAACATACGTTCGACGAAAAATTACAACATTCTAATTTGAATGTAACATAAAAACTTCAATTTCTCCACTTTTAGTCCCTTAAATATAATAAAAAATTTAAACAAATTTAGTAAAATAAGACACATTGCAACAATTTTACAAATGTAAGGAATTAATTATCAAAATTAAAAGTTTAAAAATAATTTGTTACTACGATAAGTTAAGAGGTAAATCTGCTAAAAACCCATTTATTTCTCCTGGAAAGTTATGGTTGATGATTTAAAAGAAATCCAATTCTTTTACACATAAATAAACGTGTGAAATGCGTATTGATAATACTTAGACATGCACACTGAATCTAGAATGGCAAGACCTCGATTTTTTTGAAAATAAGGCGTCTAAACATTATATTTATTATATAGCAGAGTAACTCAAATTATAATTTTTATGTACTGATGTGATATGTAAGTTGTCATCTTTTTATTAGTAAATGTAATCTCTTATCATGAATTAACGTGACAATGTTTTAAATAACTACCAATATAAAAATAGTAACCCATAAGATGTGATATATAAATATTGAGATTTAAGTTGGTCTCCTTAACATTGTTTTATGTAGCATAAATAGATAGTATAAATATGTGTATATACATTATAGTATGGATGAGCTTTCAATGGTCATTTTCTATTAGTGATTACCCATTAAATATAGAAATTTATTGAAGTGGCGGTGATAAGAATTCAACCTCATTAATTGTCATAATTTTTTTTAGTTAACTATTTAATTTATTACAACTGTCGGATTAAATTTTAAAGGTAAAATAATGATTCTCATTGATTTATAAATATTAAAACAACCATTAAAACCACACCCATTATAATAGAAAATAGGGCTGACAATCCGAGTAGTGACACGACGACACGACTCGAAACCCGCACGAAATTAGTGGGTTTGGGTTTACTATAAATGAGTTTAGGTCATAATCGAGTTGACACGATTAACACGATTAATAAATGTGTTGAGTTATGGTTGACCTCCTAACACGAATTGACACAATAACTATATGTGTCATTGATTACGCCCAAACGTGTACAAAAACAAGCGGTCAATTGTAGCACAATTAGGACGGTCGATCCCATGAGGAGGTGATAAATTGAACAAGAAATGATTAACAAATAAAAAGCGTTAGGAAAGTAAGCAATCGAACAAAGAAGAGAAATGAGTGTTTTAATGATTTTTTGAACAATTTAAAATGGAGAAAATTCAATAATAAAAAGTGGTAAGGCATTGAGAATCCTCTATGTGCTTTGTTCACCTATTTGGATTTCGATTCAAAAATTGACTCAATTTAAAGTTTCACATCCCAAACAATCAATCGGAAAATAAATAATTGAAGAACATGTGAATAAAAATGTATTCGAGTAAATAAAATTCTTATGTTTAGAACTAGGAAAAATCATCTTAAGAGAAATGCAAAAGCGGTAATATACCGTTGGCAATATTGCAGTAAAAGACTACTCATAAAACAATACCTACCAATATATAGTTGTTGGGAATAGTGTCCTAGAAGCATGAGATGTAATAGAATATTTATTATTTAATTAATAAAAGAGTTTATTCATCATTTTATGTGCATATATTTATGAATATTTTATGAATACAAATGAAAATTTCGTGATTATTTATGTAACCTTAAACATAGTATATAAGTGTTATATACGAGAGGATAGTGTTTAAGGATAATAATAAAAAACATTGTTCATGATGAATTTAATTAAAGTTCGGAATCTTTAATTAAAACATTATTAATACATGTCATTCCCATTTAGAATGGAACGGTGTTATCCGCACTGTTAATATGGCGAGATATTGAATGAGTGTATTTCGCATAATGAGATTATGTGGAACATGGACACAGACACAATATGAATTTCTAATAATTTC
>NW_010358941.1:97605-98917 GCF_000414095.1 Morus notabilis | reverse complement strand
CTGCCAGACATAGAGGGCAAAATGGGAATTTTAGAATTACGGAATTCTAAAATTAAATACTCGAAAATTATTGATTGAGAATTAATTATTATTTAAATAATGTGATTTTTTAAATTTGAATTTGAACACATCTAGATTTATCCATTTAAACTTATTTGATAAGTTATTCAATTTAGAATTCAAATTAATTTAAGTTTGACTTAAATTCGAATTTGAATTTGAATTAAAATTGGACTACTGGATAAAGGATAAAATCTCTTCCTTCCCTATCTAAAGTTGGCGCCACACACAGGGTGAAACCCTACTGTGTGGCCGGCCACTTAAAGGATAAAGGGAAAGGATTTTTTGTTCGAAATTCAAAAATTGGAGATAGGGATTTGATTCTGTTTTGAAGTTTGACTTCTACTCCTTAAATATGAGAATGATAGAAAATTGTGGACACAATTTTTGAAATAGTTTTTCAGCCCTAATTGTTGGTGGCCGAATTTCTCAAGAAAAAAGAGAAAAATATTTTTCTCTAAAAATTCCACATCGTGCATGCGTTGGTGTTTGTGGAAATTCGAGTATTTAAGAAACCTGTTTTGTCTCACGTGTGCCCACACACGTCTACGTGGAATCGAGGAATTGACGTGGAAGACTTTGGTATTCTAAACACAAACTTGGAGTAAGGACTGTTCGTGGTCGAAGAATTCAAGTTATCATCCGAGTCGGCTTCCAGGTATTTTTCCGGATTGAGTTCTTGATGTAAATTAATGCGATTAATTTATTCGTGCATAAATTAATATAATCTATAGAGTATCTCAAAAGTTTTATGAAAATTTTTGTTATACACGATCCCCCTCCCGCACCACGCTTCCGCACCCGAATTCGATTCGGGAACCAGCAATTAGTATGAGAGCGGTTTATAGACGATATTAATTTATGCTTTGATTATTTGATAATCAGAATTAATTTATTAAATATGTGATATTTAATTATGTATGTATGTGATGGGTAGGCACTTGCATTTATGGATGTTTATTTTAATTCATGTTGATGAATGTATGGATGGTGGATTTGGTCGTTAATTATATGGTTCCATGGATCGGTTATATTTATTCATTGATTAAATTATTTGTAATTTTATTCGGGATTAGAATTATTGTAATTCTAGGTTTTGGATAGAATTGGTTTTTTTTTTTATTATTTTGAATCAAAAAGGAGGCCTTGAAGATCATGTTTGAAGCCTTCAAAGAAGCCCAGAAAACTACCCAGAAAATTTCCAGAAATTGGCCAAAGCGCGCGCCCCAGCGCGGCCCCAGCGCGCCCTAGC
>NW_010358941.1:96382-96882 GCF_000414095.1 Morus notabilis | reverse complement strand
AAGGGGCTTCGCGGCGGCACCGATTCCGCACTCCCTACGGAAAGTGTTCTTTCGGATCAATAACAAGGTTGACTTCCTAGCGATAGGATTCAAGGATGTATTTCCGGTTTGACCTACCCTTCGGCGGCACTCCGGAGTTAAGTCTGTAGAATCTGAAATGATGGGTTACACTCATGAAAATGTAATCAATTTGTTGCTTATATTTTTGACCAAAATAACGGTAGTTGATAAATATAAAAAAATGAGATTTTTTGATTATATTTGTCAATTGAGAAGGTCTCGGTTCAATTTACGATATTTTGACCTATCCTACGGCGGCACTATATTAGTGGTAAAATTAGATTATCGTTGGCACCCAAAATTAAAACGTGATTTATGTATTTTTCATGTGCATCATGCATCATATTTAATTATGCCTAAATTAACATGCATTGATATTCATGCACATAAATTGATTAGATGAATATTCTATTTATTTCCAGCAATATGTCGAATCCCAT
>NW_010358941.1:94154-96357 GCF_000414095.1 Morus notabilis | reverse complement strand
AATTAGACGGTGATAACTATGCTAAGTGGAAAAGTAACATAAACATACTGTTAGTCTGCGAAGACTACAAATTTGTCCTAGTGGAGGAATGTCCTCCTGAACCCGTGGCTAATGCAACCAAAACCGCAAGGGAGCCTTATGATCGTTGGATCAAGGCCAACCATAAAGCAAAGTGCTTTATGCTGGCCAGTATAAGCGATGTGCTTCGTAAGACGCATGAGGAGATGAAGACTGCTTATGAGATAATGGAGTCTCTAGAAGCCATGTTCGGCGCTCCCACTGAGAAAGCTCGTTTGGATGCTGTAAGGGCTTTCATGAACAATAAGATGAAGAAAGGTTCTTCAGTCAATGTACATGTTTTGAACATGATTGATCACCTCCATGATGCGAAGCTCAATGGTGCCAGGATCAATGAAGCCACCCAAGTTGGCATCATCTTGGAAAGCCTATCCCCTGATTTTCATGAGTTCGTGAACAACTTTGTTATGAACAAGAAAAAGTCCAATCTCACTAAACTCATGAATGACCTGCAAAACTTTGAATCCACCAACAAGCGAAGGGGAGGAGAAGCAAATGTTGTAGTTGCAGGTAGTTCTGGTAAAAATAAAAGAAAGAACCAGAACCAAGGAAAAGCAAAGAAAGGAAAGAACAGGAACCCTAAGAAGGCTAAAGGCCCCATCCAAAAACCCAAAGGAAAGTGTTTCCACTGCAATAGCGAAGGGCATTGGAAGAGAAACTGTCACAAGTATCTCGAGGAGCTGAAAATGAAAAAGGAACAAGGTAAATCAGATTTACTAGTCCTTGAAACATGTTTAGTAGAGGGTGATACCTCGGCCTGGATAATTGATTCGGGAGCAACTAATCATGTTTATTTTTCTTTGCAGAGTCTTAGTTCTTACACCGGGTTAGACGATGGGGACTACACGATGAAGGTGGGCAATGGCGCGAGAGTTTCGGCAAAAGCAGTGGGAGAAGTTAGACTTCATTTTAGGGAAAATAAATTTTTAGTTTTGAACAATGTTTATTTTATTCCAGACATTCGTAGAAATTTGATTTCTGTGGCTAAGTTATTTGAACAATTATTTAAAGTTTATTTTGATAATGAATTTGTTCATATTTCTCGAAATGGTTTAAATATTTGTTCTGGACGTCTGGATGATGGTTTATATTGTATAAAGCCAATACCTAACTCACTGCTTAATACTAAAATGTTCAGAGTTGCCGAACCTAAGAATAAAAAGCAAAAGATTTCTCACAAAAAAGATACATATCTGTGGCATCTTAGACTTGGTCATATTAACCTAAATAGGATTGAAAGACTGGTAAAGGATGGTCCTTTGCACGAGCTATCATTTGGCGAGCTTCCGGTCTGTGAACCTTGTTTGGAAGGTAAAATGACCAAGAGGCCTTTTACAGCAAAAGGAGTAAGAGCTACAGAACCCCTTCAGCTGATACATTCAGATGTATGTGGACCGTTAAACGTCCAAGCTAGAGGAGGTTACGAATATTACGTCACTTTTATTGATGACTATTCGAGATATGTTTATGTTTACCTGATGCAACGGAAATCCGAAACTTTTGGAAAGTTTAGAGAATTTTGAGCAGAAGTTGAAAAACAATTAGGTAAACTAATCAAGACACTTCGATGAGATTGAGGGGGTGAATACCTGGACCAGGAGTTCTGGGATTTCTTGATTGAAGAAGGTGTAGTATCCCAATTGACTACACCTGGTACACCACAGCAGAATGGTGTAGCCGAAAGGAGAAATCAGACTTTGCTCGACATGATAAGATCAATATTGAGTTATTCTTCACTGCCTACTTCATTTTGGGGTTATGCCCTGAAAACCGCTATGTATATTCTGAATCTAGTTCCATCTAAGTCTGTACCTAAGACACCTATAGAGTTGTGGAATGGTAAAAAACCTAGTTTAAGACACATTCGCATATGGGGGTGTCCAGCACACGTGCTGAGGCAAAAGACCGGGAAGTTGGAACCAATGTCAGAAGTATGCATCTTCATGGGATACCCGCAAGGGACAAGAGGAGGATTGTTTTATAGTCAAACAAATTAAAAGGTGTTTGTATCGACAAACGCCACTTTCTAGAGCATGACTATATGATAGGTTTTAAGCCCATAAGTAAAATAGTATTGGAAGAGTTACTTTTCGATGAGATCGGACCACAACCGACAAGAGTTGTC
>NW_010358941.1:93534-94063 GCF_000414095.1 Morus notabilis | reverse complement strand
CTGCTGATGATGGTAAGGAGGATCCATCGACCTTTAAGGATGCGATGGATGATTCTGATAAGAAAGAATGACAGGCAGCTATGAAACTCGAGATGGAGTCTATGTACTCTAACTCGGTCTGGCAACTTGTAGATCTACCCAAAGGGGTAAAACCCATTGGATGCAAGTGGATCTATAAGAGAAAGAGAGGAGTGGATGGAAAAGTAGAGACTTATAAAGCAAGGCTAGTGGCTAAGGGTTATACCCAAAAGGAGGGAGTTGACTATGAGGAAACTTTCTCGCCAGTAGCTATGCTTAAATCCATCCGGATACTCCTGGCCATTGCAGCATATTTTGACTATGAGATATGGGAGATGGATGTCAAGACAGCTTTTTTGAATGGCTATCTTGAGGAAACCATCTATATGGAACAGCCAGAGGGTTACATAGATGAAGGTCAAAAGCAGAAAGTCTGCAAACTGCAGAGGTCCATTTATGGACTGAAGTAGGCTTCTAGATCATGGAACATCAGGTTTGATGAGGCTATAAA
>NW_010358941.1:91070-93042 GCF_000414095.1 Morus notabilis | reverse complement strand
CAGAGGGTTACATAGATGAAGGTCAAAAGCAGAAAGTCTGCAAACTGCAGAGGTCCATTTATGGACTGAAGTAGGCTTCTAGATCATGGAACATCAGGTTTGATGAGGCTATAAAGTCTTATGGATTTGATCAAAATATTGATGAACCATGCGTCTACAAGTACAAGAAAGAAGAGACAGTGGTCTTCTTAATACTTTATGTCGATGACATCCTACTCATTGGGAATGATGTGGGATTGATGACAGATGTAAAGGAGTGGTTAGCCAACCAATTCTAAATGAAAGATTTGGGAGAGGCAAGCTATGTTCTTGGGATTAAGATTATTCGAGATCGCAAGAAAAAACTTTTGGCGTTATCATAGGCATCTTATATAGACAAAGTGTTGTCTAGGTATTCGATGCAGAATTCCAAGAAAGAGAATTTGCCTTCTAGGCATGGTATTCACCTTTCTAAGGAACAATGTCCAAAGACTCCACAACAGGAAGAAGATATGAGACGGTATCCCTACGCTTCAGCTGTGGGAAGCCTTATGTATGCCATGTTGTGTATAAGACCAGATATCTGCTATGCAGTGGGAGTGGTCAGTCGCTACCAGTCCAACCCAGGATTAGATCATTGGGTTGCAGTAAAGTGTATTCTCAAGTATCTTAGGAGAACGAGAAACTATATGTTGATATATTCCGGAGAAGATCTGTCTCTCACTGGATACACAGATTCTGATTTCCAATCGGATAGAGATAGTTGACGGTTGACATCTGGATCTGTGTTCACTTTTAAAGGAGGAGCCGGGGTATGGAGAAGTACAAAGCAAAAGTGTGTTGCTGACTCTACCATGGAAGCTAAATATGTTGCAGCTTGTGAAGCTGCAAAAGAAGCTACATGGCTTAGGAAGTTCTTAACTGACCTGGAAGTTGTTCTAGATATGGATAAGCCAATTAAGCTCTACTGTGACAACAGTGGAGCGGTGGCTAATTCAAAGGAACCTAGAAGCCATAAGAGTGCGAAACATATAGAAAGGAAATATCACCTGATCAGAGACATTGTGGATAGAGGCGATGTAGTGATTCTGAAGATCGCGTCAGAGGACAACCTTGCTGACCCGTTCACCAAGACATTGCCATTGAATGTATTTGATCGGCACTTAGATGAATTTGGGATTGGAGACACAATAACTATATGTGTCATTGATTACGCCCAAATGTGTACAAAAATAATCGGTCAATTGTAGCACAATTAGGACGGTCGATCCCACGAGGAGGTGATAAATTGAAAAAGAAACAATTAGCAAATAAAAAGCGTTAGGAAAGTAAGCAATCGAACAAAGAAGAGAAATGAGTGTTTTAATCATTTTTTGAACAACTTAAAATGGAGAAAATTGAATAATAAAAAGTGGTAAGGCATTGAGAATCCTCTATGTGCTTTGTTCACCTATTTGGATTTTGATTCATAAATTGACACAATTGAAAGTTTCACATCCCAAACAATCAATCGGAAAATAAATAATTGAAGAACATGTGAATAAAAATTTATTCGAGTAAATAAAATTCTTATGTTTAGAACTAGGAAAAATCATCTTAAGAGAAATCCAAAAGCGATAATATACCGTTGGCAATATTGCAGTAAAAGACTACCCATAAAATAATACCTACCAATATATAGTTGTTGGGAATAGTGTCCTAGAAGCATGAGATATAATATGATATTTATTATTTAATTAATAAAAGAGTTTATTCATCATTTTATGTGCATATATTTATGAATATTTTATGAATATCAAATGAAAATTCCGTGATTGTTTATGTAACCTTAAACATAGTATATAAGTGTTATATACGAGAGGATAGTGTTTAAGGATAATAATCAAAAACATTGTTCATGATGAATTTAATTAAAGTTTGGAATCTTTAATTAAAACATTATTAATACATGTCATTCCCATTTAGAATGGAATGGTGTTATCCGCACTGTTAA
>NW_010358941.1:88047-88390 GCF_000414095.1 Morus notabilis | reverse complement strand
TTTATCCTTGAGTACCATTGATTCTCTAATGGACAGTGATTCATAAAACACATTCATGAATCGGAGCTCCTACTGGTCCAAGTACCGAATCAACCCTCAAGAGAATTATTTATCTGCTTCTTTCTTAAGAAGGAATGGATTCCATCTCGTGTAATAACATTCTTGGCTACCTACTTTATCATGTCTCCAAAATACAAGGAATAGGATTCAGGATCTCAGAATCCGTACCGAGTAAATCAAAAGACACAAATCCATAAATAGGAGTCTGTTAAGAACTCAGGATTAAGATCATCCTATATATGACCATCGGTAGACTCAATTAGAATTTCTATACTTAACGGAA
>NW_010358941.1:80803-87853 GCF_000414095.1 Morus notabilis | reverse complement strand
TCTCGTATATAACACTTATATACAATGTTTAAGGTTACATAAATAACCATG
Source organism: Morus notabilis (assembly GCF_000414095.1). NCBI lineage: Eukaryota > Viridiplantae > Streptophyta > Magnoliopsida > Rosales > Moraceae > Morus > Morus notabilis. The sequence continues at coordinate 87,802 of NW_010358941.1, read as the reverse complement.
GAATTTTCATTGATATTCATAAAATATTCATAAATATATGCACATAAAATAATGAATAAACTCTTTTATTAAATAAATAATAAATATCCTATTACATCTCATGCTTCTAGGACACTATTCTCAACAGTAAGGACTATTCGTGGTCAAAGAATTCAAGTTATCATTCGAGTCGGCTTCCAGGTGTTTTTCCGGATTGAGTTCTTGATGTAAATTAATGCGATTAATTTATTCGTGCATAAATTAATATAATCTATAGAGTATCTCAAAAGTTTTATGAAAATTTTTGTTATACACGATCCCCTCCCGCACCACGATTCCCCACCCAAATTCGATTCGGGAACTAGCAATGATAGTATCATGCAACAATCACATAAAAAGAGCTTGACTAGATTTATATAAAAGTTGATAATAAAATATATTGATGAGGAAGAAATATGATAAAAAAAAATTATTTACTCAAATGTATAAAACTTACAAACCATTAGAGAATCAAAACCCAAATAAGCTTACTACACATATAGGATCATCTCTAGCCTCACCCAATAACTGTAGCCTAGCTTGTACATAATTCCCATAAAATTCTAAAAAGAAAGTATGAGAATAAGAACAAGAAAATAAGAGAAAATGTGTTTAAACTTAAGCTAAAAATCAAGAACCTAATACACTTTACAAAGACCCTATTTATAGAGTTTTGGGAATGCTAAAAAAAACTATCAGCAGAGAAACAAAAAAATAAAGGAACGGAAACATTTTATCCAATTAAATTGGATTTACAAGGCTTTAATTTGGTGGTAACGGCTGATAATGGTGGAGAAAGAAAAACCACTCTCAGAAACGTTTGGAACTAAAGGAATTGAAGAGTGCAATGACTAATACATGTGGTGTGCGCTGAGAAGGAGACATTGTTGTGCATGGGACACGTGGCGAGCTGTGGGATGAGAGCTGCTGCATGCGGGACCCATGTGGAGAGGAATACTGAACGGCCTGACGCGCGTGGAGGGAACTCGCCCGAGGGAGGGATCCGTGCGCGCCACGCGCGCGTACGCGTGGGGACAGCTGGGTCCCACGCGGCTGAAGTGTAGCAGAAAATGACACGTGGCGGGCTTAAGGGACTGGCGCGGTTCGGCTTAGCTTGGCTCGGCTCGGCGGACATCTGCTGATGGGCTTCATTTTCATTTTCTTTAGTTTTGACCCAAATGTCTTATTTCCCTATAAAACAAATTAAATTAAATTAAAACCAAATAAACAAATTAAATTAAATTAAAATCAAATACTTCCACAAAATATTAATTCCACGAAAATATTTAATTAAAACTTAATTTATTTAGCAATTATGAACAATTTATGTGCATATTCATGCACTTATCAGTCATCTGTAATATAATGATTTGTGATATAACATGAAAGTTTATATGACATATTATATAAATAATGTGAATTTTAATATTTGTAGGTAAAATTCATGTATTTTTCTTAAAGAAAAAGATAAATTGACTAATAAACATATTAAACCTGTTATAATCGTGTTAAATAAGTCATTATTATATTAGTTATTTATTTAATATATTAATTTAAACGGGTTATATGGGTTGACACGATTAACACGATTAATAAATGGGTCGTGTTTATGTTGATATTTTTGACACGTTTAATAAACAAGTCGTGTTTAAGTTGATATTTTATGACGTAATTAATAAACGAGTTGACACAAACACGACCCACTAACACAAATGGTCACTTTTAGTAAAAAAATGAGGTCTCAATGGCTCAAGGGGTTTAAGTACTCGCCTTACCCTTAAGGGTGTGTTTCGTTGGGTGGAAAGGAATGAAATGGAATAGAATGGAATTCTAGTTTGATGTTTGGTTGGATTTATAAGAAATGAATGATCATTTAAAAGGAATGGCCATTCACCCATTTTGGGTGAATCATCATTCTTTCCTCATATGGGAGAAATGGTCATTTTAAGTTCTTTTTTTATTTTTTTCCATAATTACCCTTCAATATTATAATATAATTAAAATATATTACATAGTAGTTATATCTTATAATATAATATATAATAAAAAATATTATAATATAATATAAATAATAATATAATAATTAATTTATAATATAATTATAAATTATAATATATTTATTTAATATTTTATAATAATATATAATATATTATAACATAATTATATCTTATAATATAATATATAATAATATTACAATATAATATAATATAGTTGTAATATTTTAACAAATAATACCATAATTATACTAATAATTCTAATATTATTATTTTATTATATAATATAATTATTTTTATTATATTAATAATATAATAATAATTAATATAATCTTATCATTCTAATGTTATTATCCGCACATGATGTATTAATTATAATATATTTATTGTATATAATATAATAATTATATATTATATTGTAATTATATATATATATATATATTATATTATAGTATAATATAATATAGTCGTAATTTTTAATTATCCACGGTTATTTAATCTCATAATTTATTAAATGTTATTATATCGATTTTGGAACCAGTACAACTACTATAATTATAGTTTACCAAACACTCAGTTGCTTTTTGTAACAGTTATTTTTTGTAACAGCTGTTTTTTCTTTTAACACAGCTAAAAGTAATTTTTTCAAAATCTACAACAATACCAAACTAAGCCATTATCTCTTATCCAGAATCTATTACAAGCAAAAAACATACCGTTACAAAGATAATTTTGAGAAAAAACTAACCATATTAAGAAATTTTTCGGATTCAAAAGGATGAAATCTGAAAATGCGGTCATAATTACCAATTTTAAAAAATTTTGACTCTAATTTTCTCTCAAATCGTTAATTCAAAAAATTTGAAATTTTGTCAGGAGATAAATATCAAAGAATATAAAATATATTGGTAAAGTCAACTTCAATCAGCACGCAAAAAATTAGAAACAAAAAGCACAAGAAAATAGAGAAAAAATGAGCATTTCAGTATTAGATTTCCGTTTACCTCTCTCCATGTTTAATCTCATGGAATATGGAGACCATCACTGCTAGCTCTGATACTAATGATAAAAAAATATCACCAAGTACATATACAAAAGTGTCTACGGTAGGATCAGATCTCCAATTCGATTCTGATACAAGATTCGTCAACGGGATAGCCTTAGAATACTCCAATTACGAACATAATCCTCATGATTTACATCACGATCTTCCATGATCACAATCATCACCATGTCCTTTGTTATAACACAGCAACCACAAATAATCCACTATTCAAGAACCTATGGAAGACTGGGAGAGGGGGAGGGGGAGAGAGAGAACTGACAGAGTTTTGACATATTTCTGTCGTGCTAGTTTATGTCCTGCTATCTAATTATTTATAGCCACATCTATCATAAAGAGAGCAAAGACAAAATATCGAAACTATCTCTTCAGTTTATTTACTGGAGAGTAAGTTACCCGATTACTTAATCTGTCAATAAATATTTCATAATGTTTTCAAAGAATACTTTCCCAAATAATGTCTCATTAATTTTTTATATATATATATATAATGTGGGTGATAAAGAACTAAGATCGACTTTATAGTTTTAATTTTTTTTTTAAATTTTCTTTCGGTTATTCACGGGACACTCTTAGTGAGCAAGCCACGATATATAACTGTACAAGTGTCTATATATATATATATAGATATATATATATATTTATAATGTGGGTGATAAAGAACTAAGATCGACTTTATAGTTTTAATTTTTTTTTAAAATTTTCTTTCGGTTATTCACGGGACACTCTTAGTGAGCAAGCAACGATATATAGCTGTACAAGTGTCTAGAAATGCCATAAGGACAACTACAAAGAAAATAAGATTATTGATTGATTGGATCTCTACCGACAGCTTTATAATTGTGTGCAAGCGAAGCATGCACATTCAGGGAAAAAAAAAAAAAAAAAAAAAACAAACAAACAAACTTTTGCATTTGAAAATGCAACCTTTTTAGACAAGAGACAAGAATCTGAAGACTCTCAATCTTTTTTGTTTGCTTAGAGTTTATTGAGTCCATATCAATGAATTTAATTTTTCTCAACTGGTTTTTTCTTTTAGTTCTTTGACATGGCTTTGTTTTCACACCCTCAAAAACATAATAGGGATAAACAAGCACTAGAACAAATGAGAGATAAGGCGACGGTTAAAAATCAACGTCAAAAGATACAATGACGGTTTAAAATTCACCGTTGATTTAGAGTCGTTAAATATCTAAAAGATATACATGCGTGAGAAACCATAAGAATTTAAAAAGGCACATTAGACGACTGTTTTTTCTGAAAAGCCGTCGTCTAATATCAACGTTTAACAACAATTTTTGTAAAAACCGTCGTTAAAAGTATTAAAAAATTTAAAAAATATTCATATATTTTTTCCGGAAACTAATTCTTTGCTAAAAAAAAATTATTTCTTCGAATTTATCACAAATCATTGAACAACACACATGAAAAATTCAATATATATGTAACACAAATATTTCAAAACTAAAAGTCTCTCTACGAAATCTAACAAGAAAAATACCTAATTATTTCAAAGAAAACTTTAAATCTAAAAAAAAAAAAAAAAACTAATCTCAAAGAAAAGAAATTTCTAAAGATTAACAAAGTACCCATTTCATGGTGTAATGGCGGATATGGAGGCGAGGGCACGATGGCCGATATGAGCATGATTGTGAGGCTCTTGGAGGCGGCGGCCAAGTTGAGGGAGCGAGGAATATGTATAGTAATGAGAGTGAGGAGTGTAGAAGAGATGAGATTTGAGAGAAAAAATTTGAAGTGTTGAGAGGAGAGTTAGGGTGTGAGGAAGAGAGAGAGAGCGCTTTGGAGAGATTGAGAGATTTGAGATAACAAACTTATAGTCTGTAAGAGAATGCTCGAAGTTATAGATGAGCTATCAAAGTTGAAAATTTTCAGAAAAAAATGAGCGGAAAAAAGTCTACCTTTTTTTGTTAAAATTTTTTAACATTAGACGACGGTTTTTAAAAACCGTCGTCTAATGTGCGCGTACAAATTTTTCGTTTTTATACTGCATTTTTTTAGCACATTAGACGACGGTTTCTTAAAAAATGTCATTAAATAGGCGTCGTCAATTTTCTTATTTGTTATAGTGAATGACACACTGTGAAAATGTGAATTAAGCTTATCAATAATTAGTTGATGAGGACAAAGTTAATATCAATTATATTCAAATGATGGCTGCTTAAGCAAACAATAAAATGTAACGTTCATCTCCTTTTTCCTACTTTGTGAGGTTTTATTTATCCAAATAAATAAATAATTAACAAGTTGGAAAGAAAGCGTATAAGAAAAATACGCACATTTAATATATATATTGGCATAGTTATGCTGTCAAGAAATAAAAAACTCTTGTGATTGACAGAAATTAATTTGCTCATTTTGAATGGGAAATCATGTACTTGGATGAGGAAAATGACTTGTTCCTCGAGTTGCTCGTTTGGTCATTCCTTGAACGTTCTAGTGGTTGCACGCCTAGTGCCCATAAGAGAGTTTGATTAATTGATACATTAGTTTTTAAAGAAAAGTCCAATAATAGTTAGATAGTTACGTTACGTGCAGTAATTATTGCTATAATTAGAAACCATAATATATGATACCGAGTATAATAGGATAGAAAAAATAAAAAAAATAAAAAAACCCAGAAGAATTATAGTGATTATTCACTCTTAATAAAGAGTTAATATGCTATCACACAGGTTATACAAGAAATTTAGTAGGTTGGTCAAAGTGTTGTTTTTGCACAAACCTCAGAAAAACGGTTTGTGACCAACAATTAGATAGGCTCCACAACTTAACAATTTCAACATAGATATGTAACATTTATCTCTTGTTGAGCTTGGAATAAGTTTGTCAATCAACTTCTATACAGTTAAGAGGATAATGACCCCTCATAACTAGTCTTAAAATGGCTAAGCAACTAATTGTCAATTGTCATGAGTCCAAAAATACAAGTAATCTTTTTCTATCTTTTCATGTAGAATTCTCAAAGTCTAAAGCATAGACACAAAACATTTATTGCAATATGTATTATTCTAAGCAAATCGTCAAATGTTGATTAGCTAGCCATACCATACAGTGACAAAGGATTTTTTTCCCTTTTAATTCCAGTTGACAAAGCAAGAGGAGACACGAAAGAATTTAACTGCTCTCATTATTGAAGCATAACAATGAATATCATGGAACTTTTTCTAGCTCCTTTTGATTGAGATGTGGTGAACACAACTTAGTTTACGTGAGGAAGTGGACAACAAACATAAAACTCAGAAGCATATTCAGCTTGATTCTTGGTTATGATTCGTGTATTATTTTGACATTCTTTAAAGAACCCGTTTGTTTTATAAATTTGAATTACAATTAAAATTTTTTTATTATATTTTTTTCTCTCACAAAAATTTAAATTTATGTTTAAATTTTCTATTCAAATCTATTAACTAAAAGGGTCCAAAGAAATTGTCTTTTGCGAAAATAACTTGAAAAACCACGCGAGAAATGGTCAAAAGAGATGGCCCTATTATCTTATTCTGCTCTATAAATTATAAAGGAGTGTCTTACCTAGGTTGTGTGTAGTAAATATTGTTTTCTCCACGTGTAAGGCCTTTTTTTCTCTTTTCCATACTTTTAGACCAACATGTTATTTCTGTTTGTATAAGAATGCCTCCTTGCATTATTGTCCAACATTGCCTTCATAAGCAAGAAAAATGGCTAGAGAACTTCTCAACTTGAAGGCCTTTTTCTTCAGGTTTAGAGCTCTGGCCACAAGAATGGGGAGCCAATTTAGCCCGCCATGGAAGCTCAGCACCGCCAGCACGTCGCGCTTGAAGTTCCAAAGCTCATCCTCTCTTAATCAAATATCAGCAGAAGTAGTACCAAACCAGGCTGTAGTGTTTCATTTGGAAGGAGCTTTCTTGAAGTCAAGTTCACTCTTTC
>NW_010358941.1:71880-80233 GCF_000414095.1 Morus notabilis | reverse complement strand
TCTCATTGCGAGGTTTATATCTCTTTAATTTCTTCTCTAATATATATATATATATATATATATATATTTAATTGTGTTATAGAGTTAGAATTCTTCTATTACGTACTATTCATGTTTTTCTTTGCTGCAATAGGTGCTTCACTTGGTTAGTGAAAATGAGAAGAGAAATTGGCAACTTCTTCCTAGGAAGAAATATCCAAAACCATTGATTTTCCATGATGGGAGATTGGCTTTCAAACCCAATTTTCTAGCCACCTTAGAGATGCTTCTATGGCTTCCTTTCGGATTTTTTCTTTTCATCATCAGACTTATTGTTTCCCTACTCCTTCCTCATAAATTGTGCATACCAATCTTATCATTCATTGGAATGACCGGCACAGGCCATAATATGAGGGAAAAATCTCTTGTCACACAAAACAACATTAGCCACACTGTCTGCAACCACAGAACTCTGCTCGATCCCATCTATGTGTCAATGGTTGTGAGGAATCCTATCATGGCTGTCACATACAGCTTAAGCAGAATCTCCGAGCTTATTTCTCCAATCAAGACAGTTCGATTGAAGAGAGATAGGGAGAAAGACTCGGAGATGATGGAGAAGTTGTTAAGCCAGAGTGATCTTGTGGTTTGTCCTGAAGGAACTACTTGCAGAGAGCCTTATTTACTGAGGTTTAGTCCTTTGTTTGCTGAGTTAACCGATGAAATAGTTCCAGTCGCCGTGGACTATCGGGTTAGTATGTTCAATGGGACGACTGCTGGCGGGTACAAATTCTTGGACCCGGTTTTCCTCTTGTTGAATCCAGTAACTTCTTGCACTGTAAAGTTTCTTGAGAAGTTACCCGAAGAATACACGTGGGATTGGAGGGAAATCCAAGTTTGAAGTGGGCAATTATGTGCAGTCAAAAATTGCTGAAGCTTTAGGATTTGAATGCACTAACTTGACAAGAAAAGATAAGTACATCATCTTGGCAGGTAATGAGGGCAAAGTATAGAAAGACTAGAACAAGATTAGCTTTCTTCTTTTTTTTTTTTTTTCATGGATATAGTATTTGCCCATGTGATTCTTGTATGGAACTCTGTCAATATTGTGATAGGACACTTGGTTTTGCAATTTTTATTAAGCTTAGTTTGTCAAGTACATTTGTAATAGCAATTGATGCTTGCACAAAAAAAAAAAAAAAAAAAACTGAATGAATATACTTCAAAAGGAAGTTCACTAACAATACAAAGGCTTTTATTATGAGTGTTGTTTGTAAATGAATATATTGACATTAGATATAAATAAAATTTAGTAGAGCATGATTTCTTCAGAATGGAAACAAATAACCCGCTTGCATTTAGTATTGCGTGAGAATACAAACAAGCAAACCCCATTTTGCTTTTTATTTTTATTTTTTTGTTTTCTAATTCTACTTCCAATCGTTTAGAAACAAGACAAGTGGCTTTTTCCTTTCACGTCCAGGCGAACTCCTAAAACAAGTGGGGTATTTAAATCTCCATTCTTGAGGTCAATGATAAAGGAACAAGGATGTAACGTGGCAAAGAATATACATGGGTGGCATGGAAAAAACAGGATAAGATACGGTATCATAATAACGCTCAAATCATTCTTCGGAACACAAGGAAGTTGAAAAACATTTAATAATATTCAACTTCACGCTTAGTTATAGCGTGCTCTACCGCGATTAAATCTCCCGCGAATTATTTCTTGCTCTCTAAGCAAGTAATGGGAAGAATTTGATGTAATTTTAAGATAAATTGGCCACCATTTTCCCAAGATTCAAAAAACAATTTAGAACAACATGGGACAATCTTTAAGCTGGCTGAAGTTCTGAAATCTGAATCGTGTTGATTATCAAATTACTTTCCCAAGCAAAGCAGGCTGTTTGTTTTGTTTCATTTCTTTTTTTTTTTTTTTGGGGACTTGAGCAAGACGGAAAGTATTTTTATTTTATTTTTTGAATTGAGGGAGGCACTTAACAAGTTGCTCGAAATATAATTACATTTTGACGTCAAGTGGTGCTATCGTAATTAAAAACGATATCTGTTTCTGTGAGAAACGACAGTAAATCATCACTCTCTTATAAACAACAGTATTTTTTTTTTTTTTTTTTTTACAACGGAAAGATTTATGAATGAAATAATGAATTGTTAATTTTGACTCCCATAATCACATTAGAACTTAAAACAAAAAAATCACATGCTATCTGTAATGCAAAACGACAATACAATTATGCCGAACAATGCAAAAACGATAAATAAGTTTTTTAGTTCTCCAAATGAAACTAGACTTTCAACTAAGAACGCGTGCTCAAAAATGAACGACAGTACTTTCAAACAAACAAAAAAAAAAAAAAAAAGAAGAAGAAGAACGATAGTTTACCATTCACATAACACCACACGTCGTTTCTCATTTAAAACTGAAAAATCTTAGACAACCAACCCATATGTCGTTTCTGTAACAGATGACAGTAAAATTCGCCACATGAACGACAAGAAATTAAGTGACCAACTTGGGCGCAATCCATCGAATCATATTGGATGATATAGATACGTCAACGATCACTATATCTACCAGTAGTTTTCAAACGATCCAATATGTTCCACGTCATTACCGACCTATTCATCAATGCTTAACACCTGCTGGCTATTTCCATTCATTCGTCTATTGTGGTGGCTTATATATTGAAAGGTGGTTCTATTCACTCTTATTTTGCTCTCCACACTCTTTTTTAACTACAATCCCTGTATAATTCTTTAATAGTTAAATTTTTTTTTACACACACTATTATTCTAAAATTATCCCTAATATAAATATGGTTTTATTTATGCCTCTCTTTTCTCTCCACACCCCCTTTTATCTTTTATCTTTTATTTATATATTTATTTTATTTATTTGTTGTCTTTTGCTTTTTTTTTTTTTTTATAATGAGCAACTTTTATAAACCAAAGGCCAAACAAGTCAACAAAAGGAACAACCAGGAGCCGCTAATCAGACGCACTCCACTCCAGTAGATCAACTAGCACAAAACTAGGAAGAAAGTGAACAGAAAATGTCCCAAAACAACTTTTATTTACTGTCTTTTGTATTGTAATTGCATGAAGCTTTTTTTTTCTAAATATAAAACTTTAAGAAAAAGAAAAAAGAAAAAAGAAACAATTTTATGCATGAAAATTTTACTATTACATCTTGGAGTACTTGGAAATATTTTTAAAAAATGATTAGCTTAAAAAATTAATTAGTAAACAAATATAAATACAAAATGAAAAATAATAGCAAAGAAAATTCAACATATTCCTCCATAAAAAAAACATTCCTCTATGTAATTTTTTAGAATAATGATTGAAAGGTAGAAATTATGGTTTTGTTCTAGATTTTTGAAATGGTAATAATTTATAATTGCCAATATGATATTAGAGGTGTGTGGAGAGAAAAAAAAAACCTTCTATCTTTAATTTCTTTTTTGTAATAAAATTAAATTATATAATTAAATCTATTGTCCTTTTTTGTTATTTAATTTAAGGGTGTTTTTATAATTAGAAAATTTTAATTTAAAGGAGGTGTAGAGAGTAAAAAGGGGTGCATATAGAACCACCCATATTGAAATTGTCTTAAGTACAACATCCAAACTTGTTCTGTATGTAACACTAGCTATTTAAGTGTAACATTCAAAAGTTCTAGTTCAACATTTAAAAATTCTATTCTAACGCATATATGGCCCATTTGGTAGAGTTTTTACTTTTACTTTTAGTCAATAGAAGAAAAGAAGCAAAAGCTGTGACTTTTCAGTAAGTGTTTGGAATCAAGAGCTTAATGGGTCATAATGATTTTTAAATTTTCTAATAAGTAATGACAGTGTTAGAATTAAGTTTATAATGCCTTAAATAAACTCTGGTACAAGTATCAAAATCTATTTAGAAGTGTTTTTTTTTAAGCCACAATTTTTTATTTTGGCTGAAAGCTCTGAAAAGTCAAAGTACTTCTAATAGATCATCAAATACTTTCAGAAACAGATTTTAGACTTAGGAAGCTAAAAATAATTTTTAAGAAGCTATCCTAAACATACTCATAATATTAAGTGTCACACTTATACAAACCAAGTGTTACGCATCTAGAAACAATATTGCACGAAAATAAGAAAAATGTTATATTTGCCAAATTATATATATATATGTATATATATTATATAAAACGAGAAAAAAAGAAGATTTTTATAATAATATGGGGAGAGAGATGACTAGGAGAGACCAAAAAAACTTTTCATTTCATAAATGGAATAATACTGTAGTTACAATTTTTAAGTAAAGAAATGATGCCTCTCATATTAAACAACTCCCAACACTTATGTGATGTAATTGAACCACAGTTTAATTTCTTTCCGCGTACCGAAGAAAGGGAATTTTGTTTATTCGGGTGCGCACCATGCATGTACTTTTTGAGCCTTTCTCGTTAAAAATGTTTTTGTGGCAGTAGTTGTATGGAAGATGAATCACCGGCGTCGACACAAATTCAACTTCATCAAAATCGTTGGAGACAGCGGCAGAGACTGCGTCAGTGATAGTTGCAGTCATTCTTGGAGTTGCGGGGGTGGCCAAATGAGCACTGCAACTGTCTACGGAGTGAAAGGGCTGGAGGTGGCGGGGGTGGCCAAATGAGCGTCGCAAGTGTGGAAAGCGCCATTATAGGGGGATCCTTGGAGGTATTTGCCTCCGAGAGGCCTCAAGAAGTGGCCATTTGTTAGAATAATAAACCGGGCTCTTATTGATAATCCTTCGGAAACAAAATTCTTAGTAAACGATAGTGATAGTTGCAGTCATTCTTGGAGTTGCGGGGGTGGCCAAATGAGCACCGCAACTGTCTACGGAGTGAAAGGGCTGGAGGTGGCGGGAGTGGCCAAATGAGCATCGCAAGTGTGGAAAGCGCCATTGTAGGGGGCTCCTTGGAGGTATTTGCCTCCGAGAGGCCTCAAGAAGTGGCCATTTGTTAGAATAATAAACCGGGCTCTTATTAATAATCCTTCGGAAACAAAATTCTTAGTAAACGATCGATGTGGGATAAGAGATAATATATAAGTCTACAGATAACAAAAGGCTTACTCCACAGTCGATGTGGAGCTTAATTAAAGAGCCAAAAATCCAAAAACATATTTTTTCAAATTAATTTCAAATGTTTTAATTTTCATACAATTTTATATAGTTTTTCTTATAATTTTTTTTCTTCCGTATAAGATTAATGTCGACATAAAAGTTGAAGGAAAACTGTCAATGCAAACATATAATTACTTTTTTTTAATTATCATTTTTTTTTCAAAACCTTTTGAGAGTAGACGTGCATTGAATCATATACATATTTTGGTGTTTAGAAGAAAAAATATATAGAAAGTTTATATTATCTATACGAGATTCAGTTAATGAGTGAGTAACATAACCTCTTTAAAAGAATAGGGCTAATTTCAAATTTGACATTGCACCCTAAATTTTCAAATGTCCACACTAATGGCCCTTAGCTTTACAAATCTTAAACTTTCGGTCCCTCCATGAAAAAACTGTTAAAACATAGGCACAGCATGTAAGGTGGACATGATACTTCTAATGAAAGTAATTTGGTAACTAAGGATTAATTTTAATCTTGACCCTAAAGAATATTGTTGTCTCACTACAACACTAAAGACCATTTGCGACAACATTTTTTGCGACGACAAATGTCATCGCAAATAATACAATATTTGCGACGACATGTCGTCGCAATTGTTCCCCATTAAATAAAATAATCACGTCGTCGCTAATAACTTAAATGTCTTCGCAAATAATTTTGGAGCACAAATTTCAATGGCGCGGATTTTTGCCACCAAGGTAATCCATTTTTTACGACGATAAGTCGTCGCAAATAGTAAGATATTTGCGATGACAAATGTCGTCGCAAACAGTTTCATGTTATTTGCGACGATATTTTCTCTTTGTCGTCGCAAATAATCTTTTTAAGATTTCACCAAAAACTAAACGCGGGAAAAATGATCATTTGCGACGACTCAAAAATGACGTATTTGCGACAACATTTTAAATTTATTGTCGTCGCAAATAAGTCTGATTTAATATACCCTATCTTCTTCTTCTTCATTTTCTCCCGATGTTTTCTCTCTCTCTCTCCTGCAAAATCTCTCTCTCTCTGCCTCCTCTTCCTGTCACCGCCGCCGCCGGCCCTCTTCTTTCCCGCCGCCGCCGCCGGTCCTCTTCTCTCTCTCTCTCTCTCTTTCAATCCCTTCTCTCTTCTTCCCCTCTCCAGCCGCCGCCGCCGCTCCCGCCGCCCCGCCCCCACCAGGACTTCAAAGAGGTTTGGGTTTTCTCCTTTTTTTTCTTTTTGTAAATTTTGTTTGGTTGCCGAGAAAATGGAAGAAGGAAATGGAAAATGGAAGATCAAATGTGCACGTCCGATAAAATTTTATTCCTCTTGTTTTGCTTATCGAGTATGTGCTTGGATTGAGTTATGAGAATTTTGATGCTCTAGAGTTGAATATTGGGGATTTTGTTTGGGAATTTTGTTCGAGTTTAGTCATTTTTTATGGTTCTGAGAATGTGAAAATTTAAACTTGCATTGATTAATCAAGAATTGTGTCTATATGTTACTCTAGATGTTAATAAAATGTTAATTTCGGTGTTTGAAAATTATGTTCGATGTTTTAATTTGATGTAGGCGTTTGATTTTTCGCCTTCGTCGTTGTTTTTCTGGTTCCTCCGACGTAATCCCGCTGTTTTCAGTCCCCGTTTAGTGGGTTTGAACTTTGTAAGTTTTTTATATTTATTGTACTTTTAGTTTAAAATTGTTGTAGTTTTTGGTTGTATGAATTCGGGATTATGATTTTGATATTTGAATTATGATTTTCTTATATTGTTGAAATTTAGTATGTGTTTGTGATTCTTGTTTTGGGTGACACATCTTGCAGCTATAGTGTGCCGAAATCTTTTAAAGTTGTTTTTCTGCAGGTTTATATTTTTGGATCATAAGAAAAATAAGCCGTTATGCTGCCAAAATTTAGTTAAAAAATGAGAATTTTAATAAGTTCATTAACAAACTTTAATTAATAAAATTTAATTGTGTTAATAAAGAGTAAAATTAAAATTAATTAAACACATTAATAAATTGTTATGTCTGTTGTTGTGTATAGTTGAAATGCCGATTGACAAAAGTTAGATTTATTTGAGGAACTGATTGTCGGATCAATATTGGAATGGGTTATCTGCTTTTATTGAGGTCGCCAAAAATTATGAAACTTCAAGTGGCCATATCAACTGTCCTTGTGTAAAATGTAGAAACTATGAAATGCATCTAGTAGAAACTGTGAGAGCGCATATACATCAATTTAGTTTTGATCTATTGTATAGTACATGGATTCACCATGGTGAAGTAGAGGTGGTTTCAAGTGTCGACCCAATAGTTAATCAACCAGTAGACGAAATGTTTGCAGTCTTACAAGACGTTGCTAGGATTAATGATGACCATGAAATGTTGGATGAGACGCATGTGGATCTAGAAGGTGCACAGTACGCTGAATTTAAGGATCTACTTTCTGAGCTCCTGGTGAGATTGTATCCGGGCTGCACTAAGTATTCATCTTTAAATTTCTTAGTGAAATTGATGCATTTAAAAGTGTTATACAAGTGGCCTAATGAGTGTATGGATGCTCTGTTAAATCTATTGAAAGATGCATTCCCGGATGTGAAGTTACATTCTTCTCATTATGAGTCAAAGAAGCTCATGAATAAACTTGGACTGGGTTACGAAATAATTCATGTCTGCAAGTACGATTGTGCTTTGTTTTGGAAGGAGAACGCTGATCTAAAAATGTGTCCAGTATGTAAAACATCCCGTTCAAGGAAAAAAAGACAAAGGGTACTAAACAAGTGCCGTGGAAAGTACTACGTTATTTCCCATTAACAGATCGGTTGAAGCGTCTGTACAGTTCTCGTCAAACAGCTAAAGATATGACGTGGCACCGAGAAATGATGAAGTATATGGCCGTTTAAATGATGAGGATTTAATGCATTATCCAGTCGATGGTAATGAATGGAAGGAGGTAGATGAAACAAAGGGTACTAAACAAGTGCCGTGGAAAGTACTACGTTATTTCCCATTAACAGATCGGTTGAAGCGTCTGTACAGTTCTCGTCAAACAGCTAAAGATATGACGTGGCACCGAGAAATGATGAAGTATATGGCCGTTTAAATGATGAGGATTTAATGCATTATCCAGTCGATGGTAATGAATGGAAGGAGGTAGATGAAAAGTTGTTGGGAATAGTGTCCTAGAAGCATGAGATGTAATAGGATATTTATTATTTAATTAATAAAAGAGTT
>NW_010358941.1:69868-71591 GCF_000414095.1 Morus notabilis | reverse complement strand
CGTTAAGCATAGAAATTCTGATTGAGTCTACCGATGGTCATATATAGGATGATCTTAATCCTGAGTTCTTAACAAACTCCTATTTATGGATTTATGTCTTTTGATTTACTCGGTACGGATTCCGAGACCCTGAATCCTATTCCTTGTATTTTGGAGACATAATGTCATAGGTAGCTGGAAATGTTATTATACGAGATGGAATCCATTCCTTCTTGAGAAAGAAGTAGATAAATAATTCTCTTGAGTGTTGATCAGTACTTAGATTTGTAAGAGTGTTCTGGTTCATGAATGTGTTTTATGAATCACTATCCATTAGAGAATCAATGGTACTCAAGGATGTAGATATAATTAGAGAGGTTAACGGATTCTACCTGACTCTAATTATGAATTATTTATGGAGGATTGATCTATATGTAATGACTATATCAAATGGACACTTCGCAGTTTAGAAGTAATTAATGTCTCTAATTTTGAGAGTTCAATTCCAAGTTTATAGTGGAGTAACTATTGGAATTAATAGAATTAATTAATTAATTAAAGTATTTAATTAATTATTAATTTTATTGGAGCTCAGGATTATAGGTCCATAAGTCCCCGCATATAACTCTTAATTATTAATTTTATTGGAGCTTGGGATTATAGGTTATCTCATGATTTTCGAATCGAAAAATAAACAATTCATTTTTCAGATATGTGAAATTTCAAAATTTAACTCTTAAATTCAATTTCACATGTTACATTATTTTGTAAATCAATTTTGCAACTTAAATCAATTTAATCATATTAAATCGATTTTAGCGCATGGTTCTTATTTTATTTTATTTTTCTAAAACCCTTTTATAATAAATAAAATAAATAATAACTAATGCGCGTATATGCATGGCATGTTATAAAACATATGAGTAGGCACATTATATCTATATGGCATGTTATATGCATGGACATATAATATATAATTATCATCATAAAATATAAATATATGCAATCAGCTATTGAGATGGATTTGACCAGGTCCCATGGAAAAATAAATTACACTCAATCGAATCGAATAAAAAAATAATTACAATAATTATATTCTTTCGTTACATCAACGGGTCTTCGATTCTCGAGTTCTTTATTCTTCGGCTTCATTCTTTGTCTTCGGGATGGATTTCACCTTTCTTGGGGTCCGGAACTTTTCCGGGTCCGTCGACACGCATTACGAGGGTTTTGAAAACCTTAAGGCCCATTCGGGATCAAATCCTGAATATTGACTGCCAGTAAAATTAATAATTAATTAAACACTTTAATTAATTAATTAATTATATTAATTCCAATAGTTACTCCACTATAAACTTGGAATTGAACTCTCGAAATTATAGACATTAATTACTTCTAAACTGCGAAGTGTCCATTTGATATAGTCATTACATATAGATCAATCCTCCATAAATAATTCATAATTAGAGTCAGGTAGAATCCGTTAACCTCTCTAATTATATATGCATCCTTGAGTACCATTGATTCTCTAATGGATAGTGATTCAAAAACACATTCATGAACCAAAGCGCTCTTACTCATCTAAGTACCGAATCAACACTCAAGAGAATTATTTATCTACTTCTTTCTCAAGAAGGAATGGATTCCATCTCGTATAATAACATTTCCAGCTACCTATGACATTATGTCTCCAAAATACAAGGAATAGGATCCGAGTAAATCAAAAGACATAAATCCATAAATA
>NW_010358941.1:60355-69783 GCF_000414095.1 Morus notabilis | reverse complement strand
CATGAACAATGTTTTTGATTATTATCCTTAAACACTATCCTCTCGTATATAACACTTATATACTATGTTTAAGGTTACATAAACAATCACGGAATTTTCATTTGATATTCATAAAATATTCATAAATATATGCACATAAAATGATGAATAAACTCTTTTATTAATTAAATAATAAATATCCTATTACATCTCATGCTTTTAGGACACTATTCCCAACAGAAACCACATGCGTCTTATACACTATCTCCAGACGACGGTAAAAAGTTTTGTGATTTTTTAAAATCAGTATGGTTTCCTGATGGATTTGCTTCAAATTTAAAGAAAAACATGATCGAAGGGAAGAATAAGATTACTGGGCTAAAATCACATGACTGTCACATCATAATGCAGCGATTATTGCCAACAGGGATATGGCCATTCATGAAGAAAGAGATTTTTGATGCAATAACAGAATTAAGTAATTTTTTTGAGTTAATAAGCTCAAGGACATTGCAAAAAAGTGATTTAAAGAAAGCTTAACAAGATATTGTGCTTATTTTATGCAAGTTAGAAACAATTTTTCCTCCTGCATTTTTTGACATAATGGTACATTTAGTTATACACTTGCCTGAAGAAGCCATTCGAGGAAGACCAGTTCACTTAAGATGGATGTATCCATTTGAACGTTTTCTTGGATCGTTAAAGAAATATGTCAAGAATCGTGCACATCATGAGGGTTCGATTGCTGAGGCATACATTGTGAACGAAGCTCTGACTTTTTGTTCAAAGTATTTAACTGGAGTTGAAACAAGATTTAACAGACTGGCCAGAATTTGGGTAGACGATGAAGATCGTACTGTTAAAAAGATTTCTGTATTTGAAACTCGCTGTCAGCCAATTGGGAAAATGACCCCCCATCACTTTGGATACTCATTTACGAGAGAAAGCCGAGTGGTACGTACTATAGAACTGTTCAGAAATTCAGCAATTCATTGAGTAAGTACTACTTTAATTTTTGTTACTTAATTGTCCCTTGATTGTGTCGTATACAATCGTGTCCCTTACTTTCATTCTCTGTTAAACAACGACCATAGGAGGGAGATTGATGACGGTTGTCGAACCATACCATTGGATGAAATTCAATCGAAAGAGTTTCCAAAATGGTTTAAGAATAAGGTACATGTATAATTAATTTGCATTGACATAGTTAAGTCAATAAAAAATTTCTATTTAAACAGAATTCATGTCTCTTTACAAATTTTCAATATTCGACAGCAGAATGGCCCAGAAGCGAATGATCAAATACTTTCACTTTTAGGTGGTTCAAGCTTTTCATATCGAAGTTATCCTGATTGTGTGGTGAACGGTGTCAAGTTTCTGATACGCAATCGGGATATGAATGTAAGTACTCAAAATAGTGGTGTTTGTGTTCGCGGACCTGATAACCTAACGTATTATGGAGTTTTGGAGGATATTTATGAACTGTCTTACTTGAACGACAATTCTATTGTGCTTTTTAAATGTCTGTGGGTTGACACTCATCCGGAAAAGAAAAGGATTCAACACTACAAAAATAGAATAAGTATTTTTATTAAAGACACGTGGTACGGAAATGAACCTTTCATACTTGCATCTCAAGCAGAGTAAGTTTTTTACGTAGGCGATTTATTTAACGGTCCAAACTGAAAGGTTGTAGACCACTTTAGACATCGACATATTTAGGACATTCCAGAAACTGACATTGATGATGTGATGATAGTCCAGGATACGGAGTCTACAAATATTAAGTTAGTAGTGGAACTACCAGAGATTAGCTCATTTGTATTGAATCGACATGATGTATCATCTAATGTTGTCACCTCCGATGTTGATGCAATTATGAAAGATAAATCTCCCGTAGTTGATGATTTATTAATGACGAGGACGATGAAACTTTATAGGAGTACATTGAGGAGGAAGTCATCGAATCTGAAGACGATGATGACATAAATGATGATGGCGACAATCAACAATGTAGCAACGACGATGAGTAGAATTTATGTATAGTAATTATTATTTTTCTCATGATTTCATTTTAATATTATGATCTTCTGTGAATTTATAAATATTGTTATTAATATGAATTTGTTCATAGGCATCCATGGCTGGTCCGATAGCGACTTGCGCTAGCTCTTCAGGGGGAGCGCAGCCTCCTCCCGGTCCTCACAGACTCCCCGCATTATGTGAGTCTAGTATGTTATTCTGACTTTTTTCTCGTTCTATCATATAATAAATAAATGTAGTAGTACATGTTGATTTGAAATGTTTACATATGCTTATAGTACCTGAACCTCGACAACGTAGAGGTCGAGGTGGGGCGAAATGTCATGAAATCGCCCAAAAGGTCCCTCAAGACGGTAAAATCACAGTATAATTTGATGAGGCGGGAGGTACTTAGAAGGCGCTTGGTAAATATAGTTTCTGGTTTGATAGTGCAGCTGGTATTCATACCAGGGACATATGCGAGCCCTTTCACGATGCTTGGAAGGACATTAGCGACATAAACAAGAGAACAATTCAAGACCGGATGCTGGTATTTGTTTTGCTTAATAATTTGTATAGTTTATACTAAAGTTAAACATAACAATGCGTTTTAACGATGTGAAACTGTTTTGCAAGGACTGGTTTAACATCGACGACAACTATAAGAACGGTATTCTGAGGTCCGTAGTGATAGGGAGGTAGAAAAGTGCTACAAGAACTGGAAAAGTTCCCTGCACCGCCATTTCAAACGCTATGATAGAGACAGTCTCCCGAGTAACATGAGGAATCCACTTCATTAGGATCGTTGTTGCGATAGGTTCTCCACTGACAAATTTCAAGTAATTATAGATTTGTTACAACTTGATGATTTTTTATACATAATTTGCTTAATTTTACTATTACTTATTATAGTTAATCATAAACAGAAAATATCATAGACAAATAAAACTAATCGTAGCAACCAAAAGTATCCAAGCTTACATGGTCGAATATCGTACTCTCAGCATCGCAATAAGAAGGTTAGTAGTTATTTTTTCCACTTCATTAAAACGAAGTCATTGTTCTAGGTGGCACATCTTGCAGCTATGGTGTGCCAAAATCTTTTAAAGTTATTTTTTTTACAGGTTTTGATTTTTGGATCATATGAAAAATAAGCCGTTATGCTGCCGAAATTTAGTTAGAATTTAAGAATTTTAACAAATGCAATTTATTTGACAGGTCAGTACGGAGACCCAAGAGCCGATGTTTGTCATAGACAATTGGGGGGACATGCATCATCGCGGGGCCTCTTGGGTTAATCTCTAAGCGGAACAGACTTTTGTAAGTATTTCTATTTTTCATATTAAATTTTGTTGTACTGAAATAGTGATTTTATAACACATATAAATAATTATAATGTCTTATTATGTAGAACACCCTGGAGGAGGAAAGAAGACTTTCTTCCTAAATCTTCGGAGTACCCGGTAATACTTGATCATCCGAGAGTGTTCAAAAACTCTCTGCAATTTTAGAGGCACTAATCGTAGTAGAGCTGAGAATAGGGTGGAACCGTGGTTCGCGAGAAGGAAAAGGGACTCAAACGCAAAGAACACAGTCTACTTCAAGCTCAACTAGACCCGCCTTTGACAAGCATGGGGTTTTGGAGCAGGTTCTTGGCATGCGTAAAGGACATAAGATAGGAGTGGGTCCGACGCTCTCCCAAAAGCATTACTTCGAGGCTTCTCTTCATCTGCTGGTTCATACTCGAACGCAACATTATCGGCTCAACCTGACCCACGTATGAGTCGTTATTTAGAGAAATCATACCGGGAACAAGTTAAGATTTATGAGAATCAAGTGAAGGTGTTAAAGTTGGTGGCTAAATTGCAGCCCAACATCCAATTACCTACGATTGATCGTCCATAACCAGTTAACCTAGACACTCATCTGCCTCCTTTAGATGATGATGGTCATGATGATGATTCAGATGCTGGCGATGCTACAAACTTAGACGATTAGTTCCGTTATATGTACTTTTTTTATTTTTCACTTTATTTAGACTTTTATATTTTTTTTTAACATTATATATGCACTTCATATAGTATTCATAATATATTTTATAAATTTATTTAGATTTACTGTTTTTAATATTAATTTATATTTCACTTTTAATGTACCTTAATAAATTCTATTCAGTATGTAACATAATAATGTTTAATTAAAAATTAATTAATTGCCATTTTTTAAAAAAATATAAAAAAAATTAATTTCGGTTTTTTTGCAACCACTTTTTTAGACTCGTCGTCACAAAAAAAAATAACATTATTTGCGACGACAATTTGAAATGTCATCGCAAAAATGGATCATATCACGAGAAATTTGCGACAACGTATTAGCGACGATTGTCGTTGCAAATACATTTGCGACGACACTATGTTGTCACAAATAATTTATTTGCAATGACAATTTGTGATAAAATGTCGTCGCAAAAAACCTTATTTGCAACGACTTGCGAGTTTTTGCGACGACTTTTTATCGTCGCAAAAACCCCTTTCTCTTGTAGTGGATCACACTTTACCTTCTAAACTTTCAAATATCAATGCTAATGATCTTGAGCTTTATAAATTTTGCACTTTCAATCCCACATTTGAATGTTTAATGTTAACATTTCATGGCATCTGCGAGAATGATATTTCAATTTTGGCCTTAAGAAATATGTGTGTCTCAATTTTTGCATTATTATGACATTTTTATAAAGTGAGACACCTAATATTTTTTAAGGCTAAAATTGAAATTATGTTGAATTAATTTTAGTAAATTATCCTCGTTAAAAGCATCGCGTGCGTCTACATGCGTATTTTGTCCATTTTTAACGACTTTGTCACGAAAGGACTAAAAACACAATGTTCTAAAATTCATGGGTCATTAATGTGACATTTGAAAATCTAGAGAGAAAGTGATACAAGGAGTATTCTTTGTGAGCTAAAGTTCAAATTAACCAAAAAATATATGTATTTAAAAACCTTAAACCGAAACCTTATAAAAGAAAAAAAAAAAACTTTTTTTTAACTTAACGAGAAACAACATATTTTTCAAATATATACATATCAAATAATGACGATTTTTTTTGTATGTATGCTTCTTGAATTATGCGCATTTGACAACTTATTCCCTTAAAAAATTGTAGTAATCAATTCCTTAAACTTTAAAATCTTGACAAAATCACTCCAATTGTTGCTGCCATTAGAAAAATTAAACGAAGTGCACAAGCACTCCTCACGTGAGTTATTTATCACAGACAACTCCGGAATTTAACAAAATCTATAAAATAAAAAAAATAAAAAAAATAAAAAGAGAAAAAAAACGCTATTCTTTTTTTTTTTTTAAACCCTATTCTTCGTTTCTTCTTCAGAAAGCCACACCAGAAACTGGTGATCCCATTATCGCCGCCTCTGAAGGAGGAATCACTGGAGACTATGGCTTTTTCAAACCCAAATGGAACCAGTTGTCATGGCCCTTCATCACGCCGCCCGCTGCTCCCCGTGTACCACTCTTGTGTGGCCTCCAAGACACTGACAACACGCGGGCCGTGGTGCCCAAGTGCTAGAAGAAATAGAAAGTAAAACCTGTCCATTTCTTCAATAGACAATATTGTTTCCCTTTCATAAAACAAAAAACAATACATATATATATATATATATATATATTGTTTCCCTTTCATAAAACAAAAAACAATATATATATATATATATATATTTTGTTTCTCTTTCTTTTCACCCATGCGTATAGTTAGTATGAGTCTGATTTATCAAGGGATTTACTGGTGTCGTTTTTTGGTTTTGCATGTAAGGTTTTGGAAACGAAAGCGACGAAGGACAAGGTTTTTTTTTTTTTTAATTTATTTCCTTTTCTTTTTTGAACGATATGTTTTGATAATATTGATCTATGATTCAAAATTATAATTCAGAATTATTTTTAATTTATGTGTATTTTTTTATAAAAAAAATATTATAATAAGTCACGAAATATAACACAAATCCTCGTACTAAAAACCACATAAATTACCATATTTGTATCTCATAAAAGGCTCACGTGAGGGCACATGGAGCAACCTGTTTAATTTTTTTTTACACCGCTATTAATTGGAATAATTTTGCCAAGATTTCAAAATTTATGGGATTGATTTGATTGCCACAATTTCTTTTATTGAGGGACTCAATTACTAAATACGTATAGTTCAAGGGCATCCGTACAAAAAAGCCAAATAATTATTTAGAAATTAAAAAGTTTTTTAAAGAAAAAACGGCGACGCACTGTCACTGAAAAACCCAAAGACCACTATTATCGAATTCGAGAGAGAGACGGTTGAAGAAGAAGATGACCTGGAGGCAAATACTCTTCAACAATACTGCAATCTCCGCAGCACGTTCTACGCCTGGTTTCTCTAGATTCTTCTCCAAATCAATCGCTTATGAAGGTAATCCAAGTTTCGTCCATAGTTTAATCTCCGTTTACTCGATTTTCTCACTTTCCGTTTGCTTCGTTATAAAAAAAAAGGAACGAAAAGTTTCTCCTTTTCTTTTTCGTGAATTTTGATGCTTGATCTTCCGTAGAAATTGGAATAGAAATAAAGGGTTTTTAGTTTAGTTGACGTAGAACTGTGTTATTGTTTGGTTGCTTTGGAAATCGATGCAAGCAAAAGAATGGTCGAAATGAATTTTGGGTTTTGTTTCACTTTGTTTTAGGTATTTCTAGGAGTTAAAAAGTAGGTTACTGAAGTTTTTTCCCCCTCTTTTTTAAAATTTTCTTTGCTAAAATACCACATAATATGAAGAATCTGAAAAATCAATGGTTGTAGTTTGGATATATATATATTTTTTTTAGCATCTGATTATTTTGTGCTCGAATGAGTAAGTCTTGTCTCCTAAAAGGTGAATTATTATGAGTTTTATTTGGTTATTGAGGGTTTTGAGAAAATCATTTTTGTATTATGAACAAATTAGTGTTGTAACTTGTAAGTCAAGAAGAAACTAAAAAGGAGTAGTTGTTTTGTTGCAGTAAAAGTTGGAATACCAGAATTTTTTAAGGGAATAGGCAAAGGAGTAGAAACCCATGTGCCCAAGCTTGAATCTGAGATTGGTGACTTCCAGAAGCTGCTTGTCACTCGCACTCTTAAGCTCAAGAAGCTTGGCGTCCCTTGCAAACATGTAATGTTTTACAAAACAAACTCTGTTAGTCACTCTGCGATACATGCACACTCGTGCAACTGAACATGCAGAAACATCTGAAAATCTATCTTTTACTGATTTATAGTCTTTCTTGCCATATAGGTTTTAGAAATTTGGTCTCAAAATGATTACATCTTGGGGATAGGATTTATGAAAAATATAATACACTGACATGCTTCTCGTAGGCGATCCTAAATCATAGGTTTAACAACGATACTCTGGGAACAGTTGATGTGTCTCTTAATTTGTAGAATAAACCTGAAGCCATTGCCTTCTATAGTGTAGTTATGTTGAAGAACCTTCCGGCAAGTTTTGACATTATAATGTTGCAATAGAGCTGTTGTGGGTTAGGTTGCCGAGTTTTGGTGCGTAATATATTTTGGAAAATCGGCATCTTTCTTTCTTGAAGAGCTATGAGTTATACCTATTCATATATGGAGAAAGAAACATGAGACTTTTTTCTAGCCAAAAAAAAAAAGGAGACTTGATGGAAGACTGGAAGTATTAGCCAAATATGAATGTATTGCCGAAGCAGGTGATCTTTGTTGTTAGATTAGATATCTGTAGGTTTATCACAAGCCTTATTTCATTTTCTGGGGAGAAACAATTTGCTGTAGTTTAGACTAGAGATGATCGCTCAATGAGCTTATGTGTCATTGTTTAATTGTTTTCGTTTTTGTTTATCTCATTTGTCGAATTGTATGCTCTTGCTCTGTAATTTTGTGGGCTTGCTATATATTTGCACTTTCCTTTCTGTTCAAAAAATGTGCTCATCTTTTTTTCCTTTTTTTTTTTTTTTTTTTAAAGTTCAGTATTACTACACTGTAACACGAACCATATTCGTTATAAACTCGCTTGTATCTGCTACTTATTATTATTTTTATTGTTTTTCATGAAAAGATGAATGAAATTTGAACTTTCCCTTAGGTTTATGTTTGGAGAGTTTTTCTGCTTTATTTTATGATTTACATCTTTCCCTCCATCTTCTCGTTGCTTACTAATAGTTCCGTTCTGATCTTTGTACTCCAGAGGAAACTGATACTGAAATATACCCACAAGTATAGAGTGGGACTGTGGAGACCTCGAGAAGATACTGTGAAATCGTAGTTGGTTTTGAGACTAGCTTGGCCCTTTAAGGACTTGGAAGGCATTACTGCTGAACATTCACATGCAGAACTTTTTTAGTCGAGTCTTGACGGTTGAACATTTTACATGTTGAACTATATTAGCAAACGAGTCTTGGTTTCTTAGTATTAGTCTTCATCTTCATTCAAATTTCATTGATAAAATTTTGCAGTTGACTGTACAAGGGCACCGAACTGTTCGGCAGTGTAACAGTTGCAAGTGGATCAGAAAATTTGCATCTTTTCTGTTGTTAAACCTATAGCTAGCGAAAGTAAGGATCAACCCTCCTTGCAGATCCTTCTTGAAGGCCAAGAAATTTCTTTGCTTTCAAAATTCTAAACATGCATCAGTTAGTCAGTCTAGAAATAGGCGTATAGAGTAACTCATGATTTAGCAGATTTAGACACAAACTGTGGTGTGTGCGCGTGCTTCTCTGTTAATACGTTTGGTAGAATGGACCAGAGATTAACAGGATGAGGTTGTAGAAAAGCTGGATTTGCATATAAGATGATGCATTGAAACAGTGGTAATAAGGTAATACAAATTTGATTGCCTCCAAAACCCAACTAATTGGGATGGCGGAAAATAACAAAATTGAATATACAGACTGCTAGTGCTGGCTAGTAAATCAGTCTTAGGGAGTTGCACACCTTTTTCTTCTAGTCCCATTTAATTCACCAGAATCGAACAAATTGTTAATAATTGGTTATTAAATTACTACAATTTTCGAGTGAAATTAAAGTAAGAAAGTTTGTAATTAGCCGACCATAGGTGAATATACATATCGTATACATGTAAATATGTTTTTACAGAAAGTATTGTAAATCATTTCTGTTTCATTGTCATTGGAAGCTCTTTTTTATTTTTATTTTTATTCTTTTAACTTGTAATACGAGACTTTCTTAAAGTGGTGAAGGCAACTGAAATAGTAGTGTCACAAATCATTCACATTGATCAATCACGAGTTGAGTATTTCCCTATAATAATAACAATAATAATCTATCTATTCCGAATACCATGAGCGAATAGGTACCTCCACTTCTTTTTTGTTATTTTTTTTCTTTTTAAGCCTTTTTTTAGGGTTTTTTTTTTTTT
>NW_010358941.1:52442-59519 GCF_000414095.1 Morus notabilis | reverse complement strand
TTTCCCTACTACCAAACAACATAAAAGATTATTATAATCATCTCTATCATTCACATTTTTCATCCTTATAACCCTCTCCACCCTCTCCATCTCTCCTACCAAACGAAGCTTTCATGTCGTCCCCTACTTTTGGCTCAACCCTACAAAAGCATATAGTTTCATCAGCCAAGAATTTCCTTAAACCATCCGAAGGATTGTTTAAAACATTTAAATCAATCATTAGAAAACGACTCCGGCTGCAAAGTAATAACAATCGAAAAGGTGCCATTAAGCAACATTTTAATTCATAACCAACTCCGACGACACGTTTTTGTAACAGATTCTTCGACTCCGATAACTTCTCCTCAAGTTGGAAGGATGGTCGATAGCATTCGCCTTTACCTTGTCATTATGATGTGTGCTTGATAGTTACATAACCCCTATTATTTTAATTATACAATATGCTATATATTCTCTCATTAAATTCATAACTATACCTACTTACGTAGTTCGAATAAAGCGTCTTGGAATTTGGTTCTCTAAAAGGTTAATATTATATTTTATTTAAAATTTGATTTTATAGTTAGTTAGGTTTTGATGAAGTTGTAATTTAGGAGATTAGGCAACGTAATTGAACTTATATTTAACTTTAAATACTCCACATAATCTTCTTTAGGAATTAATTTAATTTAATTTACAACTTTATCAAAACTTATTACAAAATCAAGTTTAAATAAAAGATAATATTAGCTTTCTCGAATAGATTCTAGGGTAATGGAAAGTCGCAAGTATTGGAAAGTAACCGACAATACTTTCATACGCATAATGTTAGTCTAGCTAGCACACTCTTCAAGGTTTTTCTCTAATTATAAACTGCATAAAACTTGTAATAAATTTAAACATAAAACTGGCATTTCAACTTGATATATATATAATTAATTGCCAGTTTAAAGCATACCCAAGAGCTTGTCACAAATAAAAGGCGAGTAATATACGTCATGGATGGCACATTTGATGCATTGGGACCTCCGAGAAGAGCATGTGATTGACAACCCAGTCAAGAGTTGTCAAACTTGCACGTTTGTTTGTTTTCTTTTTCTTTTTTAATATATAGAACTTTTGGGTTTAATGTCAGCGCCAACTTCAGCAGCCAAATCTCCCAATCCGTTAGATTGGATGCTGCATTTCTTCAGCACCCAAGCAGCCAAATAACCCACTTCCACAAAGGTCTTACAGTTAATTCTTTCCAATTTCTTACAAAGAATATAGTTTGATCAACCGAAAACTTCGTTAAACTGTTCGTGGAGATAGCACAATTCGTGCAAATTAATCGTCAGGCAACGACTCCCGCCACAGAGTAATAACCATCGGAAAACCACACGATTTACAGTACTACGTCAACTGGCCATATAAAGTAATTTGTTACCGACTCCATTCTAATACTTTTTTGTTAAGTCTTGAACTCGGACAACTTCTCGTCAAGTGCGGAAGGATGGTCGATTAGATTTACTTTAACCTTAACATCACCAAACCGAATTTTGTTTGTGTCCATTTTCTACGGGAAAGCCACGGGTATCATTTTGGTGTCCTACACTTCCGGTTTTTATTTAGGGTGAAAGAGGGAAATAAGCCAATTTGATAGAGGAAAAAAACATTAGTAGGCCTAAATTTTAAAAGAGTTAGTGAACTTTAATTTACGAATTCAAAACTATAATTTAAAATTATTCTCAGTTTAACTATGTTTTTTATGAGAAAAAATATTGTAACAGACTACGAACCATGACACAAATCTTTATATCAAATACTAGTAAATAGGTCAACTTAATGTCAGTTTAGTTCGTTGATTCGAATTTTTAATTTAATTTAAAATGTGATTTTATATGATAATTTTTTACTGTAATAAAAAAATTAAATGTGACTATTTTTTAAAGTTATTTATTATAACAAAATTTAAATTTTAAACTCAAATCACTTAAATAAACAGACCTCAATATAAATATGGATTTACACAATAAAATTTCAAAAATGTCTCTACATGTAAAATAAATATTGAAATGACAACTAAGGCCTGTTCGGTTGCTCTACTTTACTCGAGAAAGACCCACTCAAGAGTAAACTTTACTCAAGTCTGCGTTCGACGTGTGAGAACTCGAACGATACTCAAACTCAAACTCGAAAATTAATTCGAGTTACCCTGCTTTATTCGAGTTCCCCTTTCCACTGCAACTTGAGTAACTTCTCTGTATTTCTACAGTGAAGATTCTTACCTGTTGCTACCTCTGGTTTGTTTGGTTGCCGAGAAAAGTGGGGAAAGAGAAATCGATGAATTTTTCAGGCAGCCGTTCTAACTCTCCCGAATCCTCCACCGAAAAATCCATCTCTATATAAAGAAATTAAACAAAAAAAGAAGCCCAATCATCTATTAAAAAAAATAGATTTTTTATCTTTCATACGCATAATGTTAGTCTAGCTAGCACACTCTTCAAGGTTTTTCTCTAATTATAAACTGCATAAAACTTGTAATAAATTTAAACATAAAACTGGCATTTCAACTTGATATATATAATTAATTGCCAGTTTAAAGCATACCCAAGAGCTTGTCACAAATAAAAGGCGAGTAATATACGTCATGGATGGCACATTTGATGCATTGGGACCTCCGAGAAGAGCATGTGATTGACAACCCAGTCAAGAGTTGTCAAACTTGCACGTTTGTTTGTTTTCTTTTTCTTTTTTAATATATAGAACTTTTGGGTTTAATGTCAGCGCCAACTTCAGCAGCCAAATCTCCCAATCCGTTAGATTGGATGCTGCATTTCTTCAGCACCCAAGCAGCCAAATAACCCACTTCCACAAAGGTCTTACAGTTAATTCTTTCCAATTTCTTACAAAGAATATAGTTTGATCAACCGAAAACTTCGTTAAACTGTTCGTGGAGATAGCACAATTCGTGCAAATTAATCGTCAGGCAACGACTCCCGCCACAGAGTAATAACCATCGGAAAACCACACGATTTACAGTACTACGTCAACTGGCCATATAAAGTAATTTGTTACCGACTCCATTCTAATACTTTTTTGTTAAGTCTTGAACTCGGACAACTTCTCGTCAAGTGCGGAAGGATGGTCGATTAGATTTACTTTAACCTTAACATCACCAAACCGAATTTTGTTTGTGTCCATTTTCTACGGGAAAGCCACGGGTATCATTTTGGTGTCCTACACTTCCGGTTTTTATTTAGGGTGAAAGAGGGAAATAAGCCAATTTGATAGAGGAAAAAAACATTAGTAGGCCTAAATTTTAAAAGAGTTAGTGAACTTTAATTTACGAATTCAAAACTATAATTTAAAATTATTCTCAGTTTAACTATGTTTTTTATGAGAAAAAATATTGTAACAGACTACGAACCATGACACAAATCTTTATATCAAATACTAGTAAATAGGTCAACTTAATGTCAGTTTAGTTCGTTGATTCGAATTTTTAATTTAATTTAAAATGTGATTTTATATGATAATTTTTTACTGTAATAAAAAAATTAAATGTGACTATTTTTTAAAGTTATTTATTATAACAAAATTTAAATTTTAAACTCAAATCACTTAAATAAACAGACCTCAATATAAATATGGATTTACACAATAAAATTTCAAAAATGTCTCTACATGTAAAATAAATATTGAAATGACAACTAAGGCCTGTTCGGTTGCTCTACTTTACTCGAGAAAGACCCACTCAAGAGTAAACTTTACTCAAGTCTGCGTTCGACGTGTGAGAACTCGAACGATACTCAAACTCAAACTCGAAAATTAATTCGAGTTACCCTGCTTTATTCGAGTTCCCCTTTCCACTGCAACTTGAGTAACTTCTCTGTATTTCTACAGTGAAGATTCTTACCTGTTGCTACCTCTGGTTTGTTTGGTTGCCGAGAAAAGTGGGGAAAGAGAAATCGATGAATTTTTCAGGCAGCCGTTCTAACTCTCCCGAATCCTCCACCGAAAAATCCATCTCTATATAAAGAAATTAAACAAAAAAAGAAGCCCAATCATCTATTAAAAAAAATAGATTTTTTATACGGTATATATATATATGTGTGTGTACATCTAAACATCAACCATACCACAGTCCTAAACAAAAGAAACAGATCTGTTACCAAAACCAACAACATTTTCACAATTTCACAATTTCACAATTCCTTCCTTTACCATAAATAACGAAAACGAAATGAAATAATAAAAATTTTAATGTCGATTTTCCGGATTGGAAAATCCTCGCAATCCCAACGTTTACAGAGATCCAAAAAGAAAAATAGACAGAGAAAAAAAAAAAGAGAAAAGCGAAGAGAGAAAAACGAACCTTGGAGATCCGACGAAGATTAGAAAGCAAAGGTAGTAGAGAAAATCTGGAGGTGGAAACTTTAATAAAAAAGAGGGGAAGGAGAGAGAGAGAGAGTATGTGTGGTAAACTCCGCCAAAGGGGGTTTATTAGGATGAATCCACGCAGGTTTGTAGCTGTGTTTTGGTTTCGTAGCCACTCTCTCTATTGTATTATGTGTGTGTATATATATAAATCAAACAAAAAATGGAAACTCATCTTAATTTTTTATAGAGTATTTTAATTTATTAAATGAAAAAAATACTTACTTTGTTTTTAAATTTATTCACATTTATTTATTTAAATTAAATTGTATAAAATTAATTAAATAAAAAAATAAAAAAAAATTTAAGATACTATTCACAAAGAATTAGTTTAAACAAACACAAATTTAAATAAATTTTAATCTCAAATCACAACTCAAATGCACACAAAAATGCACACAATTAAACATAAACTTAAGTTACAATTTCAATTCAAATTATAACTCAAACTCAATTCAAACTCAACTCAAAAACTTAACTAAATACTTGCAGAACAAGCCCTAAAATACTTACCAAAAACATCCAAATTCTCTCTCTTTCATCGATCTGGTTCTCTCTCTCTCCTCATCTCTTGCCGTCCATGGCATCTCGGCTAGGATCTCTCAAACTCATGCCGCCGGACGGCGGAAGCTCCGTCTGGAAGCTCGCGACGACGATCGGAGATTGCGATGCAATCTCTGATCTGGAGATCTCATCGGATTTCGTCTTCTCTGGCTTTCTAATGCGTCGTCTTCGCTGGCGACGGTATCGATCGGAGGCAGTGGTGTTAAAAACAGATCTAGGAAATTCAGTTTAAATTTTGACGGAGAAGAATTCATAAACAATAAATTTATAAACAATGTAATTTTCAATGTTTACCCAGAGCTTTCTCATCCATGGAAACAGAATTTTTGTCCAATAATGCACTAGAAACTTGTCATTTCTTTCTTACGCATCAAACCAGATTTCTCATATTTATGTATTCACTCGCAGTCTCTTGGGAGAGAGAACGAGGAGCGAGAGGGAGGGAAGAGGGAGCCATCGGGAGAGAGAGGAGAGAGAGAGAGAGCTTGACCAGAGAGAGGACGCAAAAACTAGAAACTAGAAAGAGAGGGGAGAAATTCGGTGAGAAAGAAAAAAAATAAAAGGGATAAATTTGAAAAAATAAAATATATGAAATTAAAAGGGCCTATTAATTTCTAATATTTGATCAACGTGCTATTTATTTCTATTAAGTAAATAGCACATTGACCAAATATTTAAAATTTAAATTTAAATTTAAGTTAATAAATAATATTTTTTTATTTTTAAAAACGTCATAATTTTTTTGTTTTAATTTTAATTAAGATGATTTTTTTTTATACATTCATAATGAAGAGACGAATAAAACCTCACCTATATACCCTATTAAAATTTTTCATCACCATTGAGTTTTTATTAAAATATCATCTAAATGCAAATTCAAGTTTTGACTTACACAAATACAAACTCAAATAGATTCTCAATTCAAACCATAACTCAAATGTACATCCAATACAAACTCAAATTAGAGTATCAACTCAAACAATACTCAAATACACATTAATTCAAATCAATATCTGAACTCAAGTAACCCTAACTCAAAAAATGTAAATGAACAAGTCCCGAGTTGAAGGGAGAATTTGAACTCAGATTTTAGCCTCAAACTCAAGTTCAAACTCAAATTTTATAAAAGAACATGAATTTAAATAAAGTTGTAACTTGAGTTTAAACTTTTTTTGAGTTTGGGTGCAAATGAACAAGTCCTTGGAGATTTCTTTTTGGGGAATTCAGGGTATCTCTTTTAGGATTATTTTATTTATGATATTTTACTTTTAGGTTTTAGGATTTTTCTTCGAAAGGAGAAGAGAAAATATTTTGAAGATCACGAGTTAGAGAGTTAGGGCCCGTTTAGTTCATTGATTCGAGTTTTTAATTCGAGTTGAGATGTAACTTTATGTGAGAACTTTTTATTGTAGTAAAAATTTATGCGGAGGACTGTGATATCTCCGCATAAATTTTCTTTCTAATTTTCTTATCTTCATATTTTTTGTGATTTAAGATGTTGGAACCCTTGATTTATTTTGTTACGTTTTAATTTTCTTTTGTCTAGAGGAACAATGTAGCCTATGCGTGATATTATGTCTTTTATTGTTTTATTTATTTTAAGAGATTTTCTATTCAGTTTATTTATATTATTTTGTTCTTAATGCTTTTTATTACTGACCATAAATTAGACAATTTAGGACATGTTCTTTTGTCTAAAAAACTCAAAAAAATACAACTTAAGTTTTTCTTTCTAATTTTCTTATCTTCATATTTTTTGTGATTTAAGATGTTGGAACCCTTGATTTATTTTGTTACGTTTTAATTTTCTTTTGTCTAGAGGAACAATGTAGCCTATGCGTGATATTATGTCTTTTATTGTTTTATTTATTTTAAGAGATTTTCTATTCAGTTTATTTATATTATTTTGTTCTTAATGCTTTTTATTACTGACCATAAATTAGACAATTTAGGACATGTTCTTTTGTCTAAAAAACTCAAAAAAATACAACTTAAGTTTTAACTTTATTCAAGTTCACGTTTTTTTAAGTTTCAATTTTATTCAATTTTACTCAACTTTATTCAAGTTCTAACTTCAACTCAAGTTATAACTCAAATTCAACTCAAAAATTACAC